>NW_019394224.1:438994-541494 GCF_000648675.2 Cimex lectularius
CACTTTTCCACATCCAAAATGTAATTGTTATATGTAAACAATGTTTGTAAATCCCAGGCCCTGAAGATGATCTCAATAAAGATCGAAACGTTGGCACGATAAAGAAAATTTTTCTGAAACCTACATCACACCAGACCGTATCTCACCATTTCTAAATAAATATCGATTAACAGTCATTAATCACCACATAAATAATTAATATGTCTAGATTTTTCAAATATTTTTGCTTACCTGTACTACATCTGTTTATGCTGAAGTAAATTTAAAAATATTACAGATCGATAGATTTCAAAAACCTGTCATCTCATTAGTCAACTAGAAAATAATAACATTAATTTTTAAAATTGCAGCAAGAACCAGACCAGCAGATCAACAAAAAAACATATTGCTATATATTTTCTTTCAATTTCATTTTTGTAATGAAAAATCATACCAGACACGAAATAGTTGAGATATTTGAAAAAGATCTCGTCGTTTAAAAAAAAAAAAAACGTTTAGTTAAATATCTAAAAACAAGAGATGTATCATTTGTCTTGCGGTTTTAAGACACTTTAGACAAAATATCACCAGATCGAGCCGTAATGAAGATTTGTTTTGTAGGAAATGAAGTGAAAACGGAATATATGTCAATACAGCTATCATGTGGCCCGCTTGATCAACCATTAATCATTTCTAAGTGCGGATTTCAATCAAATGTCACGTTTTCTATGTCATTCGGTGATATTCAAAAATCCGTTCAAATACATCAAACGGACATAAAGCTTTCTCAAGTCGAGTCAACTACTACAAGGCCTTACATCAAGTTACGCAGAAAAAATTGTTGCAATCTGTCTTCAATATGAATTTAAAGATCAACAATTCACTACAAAGAGCTTTCCGAAAACAAAACCTTCTATTATCTTACACCTGAGCTTTAAATATGCACTTTTAAAAATGCACGTGTATGACCGGCTGAAAGACATTAATCTAAGTATGTACATACATGGTTGAGGAATGGTTAGGGATGGTTAGGGGAGGATTTATTAAATCTGCGAGTATTTATTAAATTATTTATATTTCATTAACATACTGTTTTAATTAATTAAGGTTTTTAGTTGAGATGAAAAAAAGCTAATGGCACGGGAGGGATTCGAACCCACGACCTTCGGCTTGAAAAATGGCAAAAGGAGGGAAAACTCATAAGGTGGGGTTGATGTCCGAGTGGATCGAGGTCACGATAGCTCAGGTCGTAGATCAGCGGCGTATAGCCGAAGGTCGTGGGTTCGAATCCCTCTCGTGCCATTAGCTTTTTTTCATCTCAATTAAAAACCTTAATTAATTGTCATGTATTAAATTGGTCAAGCGGACCACGAAAATAGTGAATTAAGAAATACTGTTTTAATTTACCTTATCTGATTGTTTTAATTTATTGGTATTCTTTTGGTGTTATGTGTAGGTAATTGTAGTTAGTAAAATAATAGTACTTATTTAA
The DNA here is from genome assembly GCF_000648675.2 of Cimex lectularius. NCBI lineage: Eukaryota > Metazoa > Arthropoda > Insecta > Hemiptera > Cimicidae > Cimex > Cimex lectularius. Next base: position 440,466 of record NW_019394224.1, read on the forward strand.
TATAGATGACAACGTAGAATTTTTAAAATTATTTTCGACGTCGTTATTTTTCTTTTAACTAGATTTTAGTGAATATATTGCGCTTCAATGCGATTATGTTCGATATAATTAGTGAGCTGACTTCAAAATTGGAATTACTTATTTATGAAAAAAGGATCAGGGATGAAGCCAATTAGGAAGAAAACACCCCCGCATTGATTTCGTCGAATTTTTGAAGAATAATTCTGCACCCTCGAGGGTAAACAACTGGATAAGTGAAATTTTAAGAAAAAGAGAAGTGCATATTCCAGTAATGATTTTGGCTTTACAGTCTGGGCCTAATTGATTGAGTCGCGAAGGGAATAATTTAATTTAAAACGATTTTTAGATATCTGGAACAGTTACGTCAAATTTTTAGTATATTTGTAAACTCGAATAGCTCATGAACTTATTTAATAGGACAAAACTGCATAGAAGTTGATGAAATGAGAGCGAAATAAAAAAAGTTAATCAAAAATTTGATATTCTACCAAAGGCTTCTTAAAATCGCTATCAGGAAAAGTTGAAATTGTTGTTGAAATGTAAACCTAATTAATAATTGAACAAATACAAGGTTAACAATTATGAAAATCGATTTAATTATAGATGAAAATTTAATCTATCGTTTCAAATACATTGACAGGGTTGAACGTGACCAATTCATTCTATGACAAAAATGTAAAGAAACTGAAATAGAGACTCTTTTGAAACTTCAACAAAACAATTTTTTTTTCTCCTCTAATTAGTCTTATATTTTATCTTTTTTAATGTATTAATTTGATTGTCATTGTAATTTGTAATAATTGTAACTTGTAATTGTTTCATTATTAGTAAAAAACATTAGTCCAATATGTAAAACGTAAAATAATCTTTTTTTAAAAACAAGTTTTATCCATGGGATTTGTTAATAATACGTAAATAAATAAATAAGGCAAACTGTCGATAATATTATTACTAATTATAATCGAGGTAGACAGAGACATATTTAAAAAAGGAAACACGATACAATTACAATAAGCAATTAGTGGGTTGACCAATTACCGTCTCTGTTTGTCGTTTGATTTAAGTGGTAAATAAATTAGGGGTGGTTCAAGTTTGGAAAAGGGAAAGAGCAGATGTTGCCTTCTATAAATCGCCAGGCGAAAAGCTGCTGATAAATCAGTTTTCAGGGGCAGTCTTTTACCGGTTATTAAAACGGCAAACAAATAATTTTGTAAGTTAATATCCAACCGAGGGCCTTCGGGGGTGGAATGAGAGAGCGAGTGAGAGAGTTTGCATCCCCCTTCGCGGGCGGCCTCTCCACCCCAAGATGTACAGTCCCTCACTAATGAAGTGTTCTATAATTAACTTTGAAAGCAAACCTTCTCGTATAATTTCTCCAAAATCATGCGGAACTTTCGTTCAAACAAATCGAAAGTATGATCTTTATGGCTTAATGAGTATAGGTTAAATAATAAAGTTAATTTTGCTGTTGGAATTGACTGCCGCGGTGTTAACACATTTTTTTTAATATTTATATTAAAGACAATGCCGATTTTGGATAATAAAATTTTTTTAATTGAGATCCAATGGAAAAATAGCTTTTCTAATTTTACCAACTTACACAACAATAATTGCAAACTTTTATCCATAAATGAGACATTACTAATTACCGCCTATTAAATCTTTATTTTTAATGTTTTTCTGTTTAAGATATTACTCGGTAATTAATCAATTAATTATACACAATCAAAACATTACTCGTTAAACAATTTTTATTTTATTTTTGTTATTATTTTGTACAATATTTTGTGTAATTATCATAGAACCTAAATAATTAAAGTTTATTATAATTTGTGTGTTTTTCTTTGCACATGTATCTTTGAAAATATTTCTTACTATAAATTGCAAAGAAAATAGTCGAAGTCTTAAGGGAAAAATATCTCTCTTACAGAAAAGTACTGGGCCAAATCTTCATTGGAAGATCGGTAGAACGTCAAGTAGAACTGCTTTTTTTTTTTTACCGTACTTTGTGAACTGCAGCATTAAAGAAAACTTGATTGTCAGGGCTTGGTTCAGAAAAAACTCTTTTTTTTGCGATTTGATTGTTACAAATGAAAGAGTCCTTTCCATCCTCTCCTAGCTTTTTATTTTAGTGTCCAAAAAGATTTGTGAAACCTAATAAGTATCATTGACCAGCAAAATCACACCTGATGAAATATTTTTAGGAGAATAAATGGAGAATATGACAATTGTTACATAAATAAATAAATATACTGAAAAAAAATTCCACCCTTGTAATATTACTTGATTTGTATATATTTTTCAATCTTAATCAAAGTTTCACGTTTTTTAACTTTTAATAATTGAGTCTTTGTCTCAAAAAGTTTTACGAAAAAGTAAGTTGCTAAGGAAAATGAAAAAAAGACGGACAGATAAAATTTGTTTTAGATTTTTAATTAACATTTCGATATTGCGTATTTCCTCCTCTTGCCTTCATCACATCTCGAAGTCGTCTCGGCATACTTTCTACCAGTCTGGAAAAGTCTCTTTGCTGGAATCAGGACGTGATGGTCGTGATCTTATTCGTCTTTTGAAGTCATCCCATAAATACTAAATTTTATTAGCTTCTATTAAAAATATAAATACTCAATTAATTATACACAATTTTTTTAAAATGAAAAATTTGTGTCACAGGCGGGATTCGAACCCACGACTTTCGGCTCAATACGCCGCTGCTCTACCACTTGAGCTACCGTGACTTTGATCGCCCATGCCACAAACTTCTCATTTCGACTACCCGATTTTATTCTAATTGTAAGCAGCGGCGTATTGAGCCGAAAGTCGTGGGTTCGAATCCCGCCTGAGACACAAATTTTTCATTTCGAAAAAAAATGTTTATAATTAATTGAGTATTTATCCCATAAATGTTTGATGGGGGGTCAAGTCTGGAGAACGGGCTGGCCAGGCTAAGACCCTGATGTTATGCTGTTGAAGGTACGTTTGTACTATGCGAGCGACATGCAGACGGGCATCATCTTGCATTAGAATAGGATTGTCGCTGATTACAACGAGGATAGGCAACACGTGATGTTCCAAAAGTTCGTCCACAGAGTGGCCGTCCAAGACCCTCCACCTACAACAACCAACTCTGTGCGTCTCTCGATTGATTCCCACCCACACCATCACTGTGCTGGCTCTGGGAAAAGTTATAGACTTCGTACCTTTCATCTCGCCTTCTCCACACTCTTTCACGGCCATCTGGAGATCGTAGCGCAAATCTACACTCATCTTTAAAACGTACAGCAGACCAATCGTCCAAAGACCAATGGCTGTGTTCTCGAGCAAATGCGAGCTGTTCAACTCCGTGTGTTCTGGTCAATTCTGGCCCTCTTACGGGGCGAAAAACCGTCAGTCCATACTGATTTAATCTCCTTCGAGCAGTGTGATAAGAAATTTGTACACTTCGAACCTTCTGGAGCTGATGAATCGCACGAACTTCCTGGAGCTCATGACACTCAGGTTTGGCAAATTTCTCAAAGTTAAAAAACGGTCATCCTGTGGTTCTGTTACTTTAGGGCGTCCTGTACCTAAACTTGGTAGGACCCAGTTTCTCGAAAATGTCCAACGGCGTCTCGCAGAGTTTCGTAGTGAATTCCGATGGCAATAGCCGCACACCTGATGGAACGTCCATCATCATTAATTAAGTGCCACACCACGCTCAATATCCTCAGCACTAAGTGGCATTTTCAAGTTTAAAAATTGAAATTAAGAAAACAAAGATGAAAACTAAACAGTTTGTTCCGTCAGAATTTAAATTAGACTGAATAAACATTTTAAATTCCGAAAAAAGTAAACATTGAAAAATCCTTTATCCTTGTTTTGGATTAAGGATTAAGTGTGTTTATCTCTAATTGATTTACCCAATTTAAAACATAGCATAAACAAATATTTATTGGTAAAAACAATGAGACAAATTAAGGGCAGATTTTTTTATTTATCGGAAAATGAAAAAACAATTGGGTGGAATTTTTTGCCTATCAGTGTATATAAGGATATATTCTGTATTTTGCCTATTTCCAAAAAGCTTGAGCAAAAGCAATTTCCAAGCATGAGCTTGAACTTGGTTGAAAGTAAGTGAGAACTTCTTACAAGATGTCAACTATGTAAACGATTTCAAGTGCTTAAAAGTTTATATTAAAATCTCGCTATTTACTTTTAAAAAGTATAATACAAACTTTTACAAGATTTAGATTTTTTAATAGAAGTAACGAACTATTTAAACAATTATGTCCCAACTGGCTTCAGATTTTAAAAGAGAAACTGGATTTATTCGTCCTCAATATTCCATTATCCAGCAGGTGCTTAACGTTGTGGACCACATATTTATCCCTTGAGAGTAATCAATACTGCATGGGGGCTTTTCTTCACGTGTCACAAGCGTTTAGTCGCTTATAGCATGAGGGTCTCCTATACAAACTAAAAACATGTCCTTCTCCTTGTACCTAATCTTTCGCTACTATATGACAAAATGACTCTACTCCGAATATTGCCCTCTGGGAGCGGGGGTGCCACATGGCAGTATACTTGAAACAGATCTGGACCGCATCTACACCCGGTATCACGACTCGACCCTTCCCACCTTGCTTCCTTTACCGACCTCACAGTTGTAATATCGTCTGATCCTGATCACGCAATTGATTTGTAACAGCTTCAGGAACACGTTTTCGAATAATCGAATAAAGCGCATTGCATAAAAATAAATAAAAGCAAATGTACTCTGAATACTTTTACCCTTCCAAATAAAACCCACCATGCAATATTTCTCAATATTAATCCTACCTCTAAAACTGACTGTGTACGCTACTTGGGTTACATGTCGACACCCTAAAAGACATGTATTAAATTCGGGCTTCTGTATTATCAAGAACATCACATGGAACAACTAAAAAGAACTAACACTTTACAAATCACCACTGAAAACGATTTGAGCATATGGGTTAGAACTATGGGGCACCGTCAAAGCTTCCCACACCCAAAGAATACAGTCTTTCCATTCCGAAATTCTCAGAAGCATTGTCAACTCTCTCTATTACGTTTTCAACACTACCCTTCATTACAAATCTCATCCAAAAAATCAGATTCCACGAAAGATATCCTCACACCCCGACACTAGCCTGATGAATGTCCAACATTACTCACTCCTACACCCATTCAGTACGGATGAGCACCGATAAAAACATCGACGGTTTCTACCGATTGAACATTTGAACCTCACCATCGATGGTGGTACAACCATCGACTCTTCAGTCTGCACATTGATCGTTTTTGTGTACTCAATATTTATTTTAATATTATTAAATTACATCAAATATTTTTATGTTTTTAGAAACATAAGCTAATTTTTCAAACTTCACCATTTCTGAACCTTTATTATGAGCTTGATTAATAAAAACCATGGTTTATTATTTTACTATCATTTATTAGAAGTTTTTGCCTCTGATTCCATTTATAGTTATATATGTAGCTGTAAATGTAGATGTAGATGTAGATGTAATTTTTCAGGGTATTATACTGCGCCCTTTAAGAGCTATTGTATCCCCCGTGTTCTGCCTAAAGCACATCCCATCCAGGTGAGTCCTATTTCATCAAGAAACTTGATTAATAGGCCCGGTTTCAGTGGTTGAAGCTCTTCTATGGTCACGTTGTACATCCCAAAACATTTCCTACTGCGGGCTAATGTAGCTCCGCAGTTTGTTAGTAAATGTGTTGCTGTTTCTTCTGCCTCCTTGCAGAAACTGCATGTGCCATCTTGGATTGTTCCAATTTTCTCTAACCCCTCCCGTCGCGACTGTTTGTGGTGCCAGGGTGGTGCGCTCGTCCTCGTTTCCCGGTTTCCGATTTTGCGCTGATGGTATCACCATTCCATCAATACTAGGGCTCCCCCCAAAAAAAAAATTCTTTAAGTGTCCATTTAATTTGCAGTGCCCTGTTAGGAATCCTATTAGGATTCGCAGTTTGTTCCTGCTTCCTTTGACACATTCTGGAATTTCTTTCCTACCAAAATTGGTTAGAAGATTCTTGGATTGTTTATGTCCAATGAGTGAATTCCATTGTTCCTTCATTTTCTTTTTGTCCTTCTGTCTGAGATATTCGTTAATAGTGTGGGTTCCTATGCCACAGAAGGGTTCAGGTCCTATCAGCGGTGTAGCAGCCCCTTTTCTTGCAAGGGTATCCGCTTTCTCGTTGCCTTCTACTCCCTTGTGTCCTGGGACCCAGTAGAGGTTGACTTTATTCTGCGTACCTAATATGTTTAGTTTGGTTTTGCAGTTCAGCACCATCGTTGAACTAATGATATTTGAGCTTAGTGCTTTGATGGCTGCTTTGTTGTACTGTACTGTTGTATTGTTTTTGTACCCTTTACTTAGATTGAATTGGGTACATCTTCCAATTGCATGAATCTCAGCTTGGAAGATACTGGTTTGTTTTCCCATGGGTTCTGAGTATTTGGTTCCAGGTCCAAATACTCCTCCCCTTACCTTCTTGTGTTGTAGATCCATCTGTGTACCAAAGGATGGTGCCATTTTTAAAAGAGTTGTTTCCCTCTATTTATAGTTATATATAGATCTCGCGGTCCTTTTTGAAATTCAGATGTCTATTGTTAAAGTATTTTGTGCCTCTGAATTTTATTCACAATACCTCCCTGTTTTTTCTTTGCCCATCGTTACTTTGGAAAAAAAACTAGGTAAAGGTGTAACATGTACTTAACTAAAATCAATCATATCCTTAATTTATTAGAATTGATTTATCCAAATTTTACAATGAAACACTGCCATATCTTCTCCGGAACGGAATTAAAAAAAAACGTAGATTGCCAATTTACCCTCATTTCTGGTTTTCGAAATCATCTGTCCACCTTTGGAAAATAATCGTTAAGAGGGAACAGATGGGGCAACTAAGGCAACAAATTGAATAACAACTCCTGACAGGTTCGGATAGGTCACTTTCATGTCGGAAGAATATGCGTCATTTCCTATTCACAAATGTGGTACTTACGAAAAACTGAAAAAGCGACAGCCCACCATCGTTGGTCAAAATCCTTCGACATAGTAACATCGAAGTTAAGTAATCGCTCGAAGAAAACTTAAAAAAAAAGAAATTCACTGACTCCGTCAAATACTTAGGGATTGTTTTTGACAGGTGCTTGAATTGGAGAGAACACTCCAAACATGTAAAAACGCAGTGTACGAATTCATTCAACCTCCTAAAAGTGATAGCAGGCGCTGCATGGGGAGCAGATAGAGTAAGTATGCTTAAGCTTTATAGGAGTTTGTTTCGCTCGATTATGGTTGCTGTGCTTTGGATCCGCAAGTGAAAGTAACCTCAATCTAATAAGAAGTGTTCAGAATGCAAGTTTGCGAACGGCTTTGGGAGATTTCCGCTCTAGCCCAGTGAGCAGCCTGCACATAGATGCAGGAGAGCTTCCCCTCGACCATCGTAGAATCTTACTAGAATGCAAACTGATAGCCAAAATTCTTTCATTCCCTGACTCACCCGCTATGTTTAGAATACACACTCGGGCGGTTACCCCCACTAGACTATGCTTTAAACTGCAAAAGAAAGCACTTTATGTCCAGAGCAACGATCGGCTTAAATTCACTCAGTGCCGCAGTACCTCAGCTGTACAAACAGGGAGCTGCCTGTAAACCTCCACGGACAATACCGAAGCTTAGAGTTCTGCTGGATCTCGCCAAATTCCCGAAAGAAAATACTCCCCCTTATTTATATAGACAGGAATTTTCAAGAATAAGGGCCACTTTCCCAAGCCACACCCTTGCCTTCACCGACGGATCACTCAGCGAAAACGAAACAGGCGCGGCATTCATGATCAACAAATAAAGGTGTATGTTCTCCCTGCCAAATGTCCGCAATAATTGTACTGCCGAACTAACGGCGATCGGTAAATGCCTTATCATAGTATCGCCCATAGGCAACTCGTTGTTAGTCTGCACAGACTCACTATCGGCACTTGCAGCAATGGAAAACCGATTCACTATGCAACCGCTGGTCCAGGAGATATTGCTTTCTCTGGAACGATTGAGACTCTCTGGCATACAAGCAATTTTCGTGTGGATCCCAGGACACTGTGGTATAATGGGCAACGAACAGGCGGATATTGCTGCAAAACGGGCCACCATTGATGGGATCCCACTTAAGTACACTCCTCACACAGATTTTATCTCCCACTTGAAAGAAAAGATATGGCAGAAGTGGCAGGATGAATGGAGAGCAGTGAGGGACAACAAGCTAAGGGATATTAAACCAAATGTTGGCCCTTGGGGCTCCCCAGTGCGCGACTCGCGGCTCGAAGAGACTGTGTTGACGAGACTTAGAATCGGGCATAGTAGACTTACCCACGGGTACCTTATGTGCAAAGAACCGGCGCCGGTATGCCATTGCGGCAGGGAATTGATTACAGTAAAACACCTCTTGACCAATTGCCTTAATTTGGAGCAACAAAGAATATCTCATAATCTTCCAAGCCAATTAGCGGAGATTCTTGGTGATGACCCCCCTGTGATCAATAGACTCTTTGACGTTCTGAGATCAACGCTTTTGATACAGAAAATATAAATAGAAGATGTACATTAGATGTGCATATAGATGTATGGGTATATAACGTATGGAGGAATAGAGAGTGTGAGATAGAGAAGGAATGAAAGAAGAAAAAAAATCGCAAACATACTTCGAAGGCAGAAATAATGAATAAGTAGTTGTTGTGAGGATCTGTCATGATCAAGGCGAAAAAAAAACTTTATTGTCAAAACTGTACAATGTTTAATTTTAAACCGACAGAGTGACGGGCAGAAGGTTATCGTAAGAGTAAGGCAAGGATTTTTAGGGATTAGGGTTTTTATACTAGTTTAAAGAAATACTGATTAAGATGATGGACGGCCGTCTGGACCCGCCAGACTTTGCTGACGTGTCTGAGGGGCGTTTGGTTATTCCATAAATTCGATTTAAAAACATCGAACATCGGGTGCCTACCATCGATGTTTTCTAAGCATCGACCATCGATGCTCATCCTTACTAGTGAGGGATGTCCCCGGGACCTCCTTACAGATAGATTCAAACAACTGGCAGAACAACAATGGTTGTTTCCCCTCAGAATATATTAACAATGACAAACGTTCGTGTTGATATCTCATTGCACTTAACGTTAGTAGATGGTAATAGTAGATGTTAGACAAAGAATGTCATTTTTGACAGTTTCATCACCAAAGACCATTATTAGAACCATTTATTAGAACAAAATGTAAACCTGGCTATCTCGAAAGGTAAAAATAGAAGTAATTGGATAAAATGAATACTTGGCTACATGTTGTGCTGATAAATATATGGGAAAATTTACGTTTGTGCTAACCATGCGAGATGAAAATTTATACAAAATTAGCCGCTCCAATAAAAATTTGCATTTTAAGCAAGGAAACATTGATTTCCTGTTTGCCGAGCGATCCGATTTTTACGTTTTTATCACTCATACTTCGAGACCGAGCAGGAAAGCAGGAGCAAAGGTATGAAGATAACTTTGGGCAAACTCGCGGGGACCAGATGAAATACGAGTGAACGGAAGTTTGCTCACGAACCGGAAGCAACCGGCTTCTTTCTCCATCTCGCTCTTTCCCCTGGGAATTTATGTTTTATTTAAGTCTGAGGGAACAAGTAAAATAGGATACGTTTGGAGTTCGACGTTTCCAAGTGCTCAACCGCCTATATATACCCTCAACTGTATACCCTATCCGAGACGAGTGTCTACGCCAACTTTCCGAATTGTGACCAGACCTACATCGTAATTTAACTTGCTTTACTATAAAAAAAATAAATAAGAAACACTGTATTTTACATTTGAAAAAATCAGTTTAACAAACCCAAACTAAACAGTGGAAATGTTTGGAAAGAAGGATGTAGTTGTTATTGCGTTAAAGTTAATGGTGGAAGTTGGTCACCTAGTGGTTGAACCATCTTCAGTGACTAGCTTCCTGTTATGCTTTTGTTAAATTTGAACAATACGACAGTGCAAAGATTGTAAAGTTACAAAGGGAAATAAAAATAATCACTTCTTGACAACAGCCAAAAAATTTTCTTTATAACGTTGATTGAAAAATGATCGGGGATGAGGCCCAGGTAGACAAACATAGAGCACTCAATTCTTTGTCAAATTTTCGGTTAAATTTATCGCTTTCATCAGGACTCTAAATTACAGAACATTTGACATTAGTATTGATACAACTAACATGAAAAACAGAGGGAACAATTTATATAACATACAGGAATAGAGAGATCACACTTAATTTTGCTATGCCCGTTTTTTGGAGGCAAGAGTGGGAAACTTGTTGGATGTGCAACATTTCTTTTCCAGTCTTCTGCCCAGGTTGATTTTCTTGTCAACCACCGAAACGTTGTAAAAGTCAAAAGTATGTACTTGTGGCAATATTGGGATAGTGCAGTGCCTTGCGTTTCCTTGACCCTGACATCATATATTTGTTGCCTACAAGCTGCTCTTGAGCAGTTGATTTGTTTGTCCATAGTTTTCATCACTACAATCATTGCAACACATGTTATTACATTGGTGCGAAGGTATTTTTTAAAAAATAATTATTTGCTATTGTATAAAAGTAAATTCATTTTATAATTCATGTAACAAGGTTTAAACTATTTTTAATTGATGTTACGTGTTTAATTGCTTAATTTTTTTGGGACAATAAGGAGGTAAAGATAGAGCTAAACTGGCGTAATACACGTTTCATTAAAGGAACCCTAAGGCCTTAACAAGTTATCCACACCGAGAACCCGTCATCGTTAAGGAAAACACTCTCCTTTACACAGTTCTACGATTTCAACCACCATCTAGCAGCGAAACGAAAAGGATGAGGACGTCATTCGACTTCATGTCTGGTTCCAGAACACGAGGGCGAAATGGAAGTAGGACCTGGTTCGCCATGAAGGAGACGACAACCCACACTGTCCACACGTACAGCGATATCGTGACAGAAGCGGCTACCCCCCCCCTTGAAGACCCCCAGCCCCAGCCAGGACGCACATTCTGATGGGATTTCACAGACTTCAAATCTACTTCTGCATTGACAAGTTTTCTATCCTGGTCTTATAAGTCCAAAGTGATGTTTTACCTGAGTCCTTACAAAGCTTGGGGGAGAGCGTACTCATTTGGGGGAGGGTGATGTCAGGGTCATGATTAACCAATTGACTCCCCTGACGTTCTCTCTTATCACTGAGGCCTGGCCTACGGATTGTTCTAGGGAAAAAAGAAACAGAGTATGCTGGACATCCGTATAGGAAAGTGCCTTTTAATTGATTAAGGATAGGGTAAGATCAATTACTTTATTAGCTCTCTATATTTTTCTTTTGGCCTTGCACTTTATCTTTATCTCCTTATAAAGGATTTAATTAATTTGGAAACTCATTTCAAACATAAAATAGTAATTTTAATCAATGGAAAATTTTGTTTAATAAACGTTAAAAAGGAGAATTGATTTTATTTTATTTTCTTTTAAAAACCCTGGTTTAAAACAGGGGCCCTTGTTACAAAAAGTAACCTTTAAAGTGGGATCCCCATACAGTGTTTGTCATAAATCAGAATAGGGCCTTTTAACAATTTGGCATGTATTACCATACAGTTACCTCCCCGTATACATCCCTTGGACGGTCGTCTTCACAATGCTTTCAACTGTTACTTAATTTCCAATTCGTGTTATATAAATTGTTCTCTCTGTTGTTCATATTCGTTGTATCAATACTAATGTCAAATGTTCTGTAATTTAGAGACCCGTTGAAGACAATAAATTTGACCGAAAGCTCGACAGAGAATTGAGTGCTCTACGTTTGTCTACCTGGGCCTCATTCCCGATCCTTTTTCAATCAACGTTAGAATTTGAGAAGGTTGATCACAACATAACTACATATAATTTTCCTTATGGACCTTTGGCTAGATTGGAATGGTTTTGGATTTATATAAGCATATACATATGTATGTACAAAGTTGAGTTTATCACTTCTCGCAGTCCACCCGCAACTCCAGCTTTTGTGTAGTACAGTACATACCCGTCAGGTCTCGAAAATCACCCACCTCGGGTGTTGGCAGTCTGGGGTCAGACCTCGGTCTTATCCATCCAACCTCAAGGTGGAACAACTCCACTGAGGCTCCAGTGACTATCAACAACTAGGGCAATTCGGCACCCAACGCAAGCAGTTTCTAAAGCCAATCACCCTCTCACTCATTCTTAAATACATTCTTACTTACTTAGATACTATTCTGTCAGATATATCTGTCTACAATCATCCATAACCCTCTACACATATTATACACTTACCTAATTGAAGATCAATTCTTTATTCAGCAATAGTACCTCTCTCCATTCACACAATTAAATACATTCACCCTTCACACACATGGGAGGGACTTAAAACTATCAGTACTATATGCAATAAAACAACCTTGTTTTCTTTAAGAATCGGAACAGAGGACGCTGCTGCGTTATCACTCAAATTCTTTTATTGTGTGGCATTCCCACACGCTCTCTGTAAGGAGCTAAGGTCAGGTGGAACACATCTTTCTCTGCATGCCGGACAAATACGCGGGCCCAAAAATAAGTGTCCATGTCTCAACTTCGTAAGGCCTATTCGTAATGGGAAAAGGACTTCTCTTGATATATCTATGTTAAAGTACGATATGCAGGAAAACAGTCCTGTTTCCTCCAAGACGAACAGCTGATCCAGAAACCCGTTGCCGTGCTCAAGCACAACTCTCATATCCGGGGGTATTCCTATTCGCTTTTTATAAAGAGCCAATAAACGGAACCCTTAAATTAAGTGAGACACATGGACGTGCCGGACACATACGCGGGCTTTGACCCAAGCAAAATGTAAATATTGTTAGCTGGAAAAGAAATATTCTTTTTGAAAATTTAAAAAATATATCAGTAATGCCAATAAAAAAGAAATGGAAATAAAACTACACTTTGTGACTATATGTTCGAGTGGGGAGACCCTAAGGTTGAGGAAGGACAGGAAAGATATTGTTGTTGTTGGCTGAGCGTGTTCAAACGAATCTTCCTTCCTCTTATTCCTCTCGAAAGATTTTTTTTTGTAAGTAAATTTTAATTTTTATTGTTCTATTCTGGACATATACATCAAAGAGTTTATTTTTCGTTCAATTCAAATTGTTATTTTTTATCAATAAAGAGTGTACAGTTTTTATTTTGATTATCTTTTATTTTGGTCTGGTCACAAAAATTGGAGGCACCGGCGAGATCACTCATAATTTAGAGACAAATATTAGGAGTTATTTGCTTATAATATTATAGAAGATTAACATTTCTCGATCAGATATGGGGAATGGCGAGGATAATCCGAATTCGGTTGCTTCCGAAATGTTGTCGAAATTGGAACAAAACACCCCAAAGACATAAAAGTTAAAAATAAATGAGATGGCGAGATCTGAATTGATCCCATTACGTGAACTGGTTATGGGGGATGACCAATTCATGACCTTAATGAAGAATATTGTAGCGAACGCCTGCCAAAAAACGAAATTTCATTCCAAACAGGTGAAAACCTTAATAAAGGCATTTGAAAGCCAATTCGAAAATACGGTAAAGAATAAAGTGACGAAACAGGAAAAGAATCAGCCCAAAATTGAAAATCCGAAAGTTGTAACGGAAACTATTTCAACTCCAAACCCGAAAAGAAACGAGCGTTCGGAAAGCGATGATTCAAGTTCGGAATCGGATTCAGCAATTTCGGCGGTGGAAAGACAAAAAGATAGAAGTTTGTACGCGCAGATGTTAAATGTAGCAAACAAAACTTCCACTTATTGCCCTGAATATCGTTCAAGTTCCGAATCAGAGAGTAATCGGGAAGTGGTGTCGGAATATCGTCACGTCGCCACTGAAAAATTGTCGGGCCACATTCGAACGAAATTGGATAAATTGCCGAAATTTACCTTGCGTGATGGGGAAAGCACTTTCCAATTTTTAAAAGAATTATATCCTCTTGTAAAAAGGCACAAATACTGGCTTAAATCGATGTTGTTTCATATAGCTGACAACTTATCGGGATCGACTTCGAATGTAATTTTTAATGCGGCTCAACATAAAAAAATTAACTTCGATAAGTTGCGAAACATTTTGATAAATGAATTCGTTAATCCAACCCAACTATTTTCATTGAAGATTAAATGTTTGTTTAGAGTGCAATCACATAGAGAAAATTTAAGGGATTTCGTGGACAATTCAATTTTGACAGCCAAAGTGTTCGGGGATGTAAGTGAAGAAGATCTTGTGGAAATAATTAAACAGAAAATACACCCGAGATTTTTAGCCATCATGCGTTCAGTGATCGAGAATTATAAGATTTATATGCCGAAGTAACTAGAATGGAAGAGATATTTGCCAACCGACATAGCCATATAGATAACAATATTAATAATAATAATGATAAAAATTTAAGTAGTAAAAATACATTTAAAAAACACGCCGAAACAAAGACGATTTTTACTCGACATCGGATTCAGATGTTTCAACATTGGCAGAATGTATCAGACCCAAAAAATTAATAGCTTTGGGCATAAAATATTTGAAAGAAAGAGAAAAAAATACACCCGAACGTATTTACGTTTCACAGGCCCGTAACGAAAACGGTGAGGAGGACTATGTTAAATATATTTATAATATCATTATATTGTGAAAAATTTTTTTTTTTTGAAGAGGGGATGATTTTGTGACGATAATATGTTCGAGTGGGGAGACCCTAAGGTTGAGGAAGGACAGGAAAGATATTGTTGTTGTTGTTCGGATATTGGCTGTGCGTGTTCAAGCGAATCTTCCTTCCTCTTATTCCTCTCGAAAGATTTTTTTTTTGTAAGTAAATTTTTATTTTTATTGTTCTATTTTTCGTTCAATTCAAATTGTTATTTTTTATCAATAAAGAGTGTACCGTTTTTAGTTTGATTATCTTTTATTTTGGTCTCGTCACAACTTTTTGAGGTTTTTCATATTTCTATTTATATAATATTTGTTTATTAGATTTTTTTACCTTCCATGCTGATAGTCAAACAATTTCTGCCGTATAAATATAATCAATTAATTGAAATTAAATTAGCATGTAAGGATAAAATGATACATTGAAATTTTGTTTATTGTTGGAATAGTTGTTTTTGAGAAGGGCGTAATTGTTACAAGGATAATTTAGCTGATGAAATCATGGAACGATACATTTAAAATGGCAAGGGGTAAACATTCGCAGTTTGTTTATTTACACAGTAGTCCCTCGAGTTAGCATCTTGGCAGAATAAGCGAAAACGCGAGTCTCTTGGTCTATTTACACGCGGTCGGGGTGGATCCGACCCATTCCCCGACCATCTCGAAAACCCCAGTCTTCCTCGTTCGAGCCATCAATATGTATGACCGGGCCCGTCTGTCGCCCCGTGTCAAACCCATCGTGAAATTTTCATGGCCGTTTGTCGGTAACGGGTTGCTCGCGGGTGTAGGCGTTTTACAGGGTGGCACAACCGTGGAAATTTGGCCTTATTGGAGGTTCCCTTGAGGAAATGATAACCGATAGTAAATCGCTTTTCAATTTATAGAGGTTTTTAAATTTTTATTATGGGCAACTCAACTTTTTCTGATTGTTTTTGTATTTTTTCATTTGATTAAGTAATTTTTATCATTTCTGCGAAAGCTAAGAATCTTAAGACTTCGGTTACTCTTTTGTCGGTCGACATGAATGTCTAAGTACGTACGGTAATACAGGTATTTTTTTATTTTAAATTTGTCGTTATCGGTAAGTGTTTGGTCGCAGATGAGATCAAATTCACTTGGCGGATGATACTCTCGGTGACTTTACAATGCCCGACAGTTTATCTGGCTACAACAACTTTTTTCTTCTTTTCATCTTGATATCTTACAAGAGATAGAGTGGCCTTCTCTATCTAGGGAGTTCGCGAGGGGGGAGGACGGGCTGATGTATTTCGACGCACAATGCGGGCCCGACCATTCCGAGTGGACAAGCGGAGAGCGTGGGTTACCGGCCCTTAGGGCCGGGATACCACTACACCAATGTTGGGGCGGTAACACCATTCCGTTCCGTCGACGCAGAAGTGCGTCAGCTCTCATTTTGAGAGTCAAAACGTCCGATAAGGCCGAATAGCTAGGTGCGGACGTTAAAGATCCTCTTGTCTTGTTGACGATGAGTAATCGGAAACGGAAGGTCCTTTGTACATGTGATTTGAGAATCGAGACCCCGAAACGGCTCACCTCGTGTTCTCAGCCACGGCCCTTTTTCTCAATCCGAGCTCCTTCATTCTATCCTGTGACCCCTCCTAACCCTTGGTTACAAGGGGGGTATCCGGGCACAAAATAAATTGCAGCCCAGAGGGCGTGGCAACCTCTCTGAAGCACAAGCTGTACTCGTGTCGGCCTAGGGTCGGCATGGGCGGCGGGTGCCTTAGCAGATTCACACGAGGGCCAGTGCACTAGATCCTGTCTGCAAAGACAGGGGAGGGTGTATGGCCATCTGTACCACGGGGTAACTAAACTTTTCAAATTCAGCCCTAGTCACACTGGGAATGGATTCGTGGTGGTGCGTGGTGACGCCCCTTCTATCTGTGACCTAAGTGAAGCTTGCGTATGGCCAACGTAAAACCCCCCGGCATTACGGGAGACGTTGCGACAGGACGACAGCGTGTAAGCGTTGAGGACGCAATGATCATGCTATAGTCCTTCGAATGCGTGAGTAAGCGAATGGAAGCGGCTAGTGAAGCGGTGTCTCTGACTCGAGTATGCTTTGCATTGTTGTGCGTATGACCGGCGTGGTAACCTTGGGGAAGCGAAGGATCGGACCTCCTAGGCTGAGCCTATGGGGTCCCTCGAATGCGCGTGACAGGTGTAGGCTGAGCTCGATTAGAGATTTACCGTAGGCGGTGCTCATCTAGGGTGTGGTTAGCAATTCCACTTTAAACTAAACCGCTGCCGGGGCGTTCCCGGAAGTTTATACATCATGTGATGTAGGTTTCAGAAAAACATTTTCTTTATCGTGCCAACGTTTCGATCTTTATTGAGATCTTCTTCAGGGCCTGGGATTTACAAACATTGTTTATATTTAACAATAAAACATTACACAGCCAATTGTGCCATTCTTGCGTTTGGTGTTGAGAGTGCCAGTGAGATTTTGCTGCAGCACACACAATTACACAGACAAACACTTTGACTGAGTAGAAATAATTTGATTGAATATAAAAAATATATTTTGCATTGTATAAATTCACTTTTCCACATCCTAAATGTATTTGTTAAATGTAAACAATATTTGTAAATCCCAGGCCCTGAAGATGATCTCAATAAAGCTCGAAACGTTGACACGATAAAGAAAATGTTTTTCTGAAACCTACATCACACCAGACCGCATCTCACGATTTCTGGATAAATAACGAAATAAATTTCTTTGGTTCTAAAATCTTGTAAACAGCAATCACAATCTAACCAATGTTTACGATTTTATTCTACTACCAATTACGGGCTGGTTAAGGAGAAAGTACAAAAATAAAAAAATAAAAAATTCATAATTGAAAATAAAGGGTGATACATACATACAATCGTAACATGAAATGTAAATATAAAAAAATCTATTTATACCGAACCATTTCACAGAAATCGGAATGGGAGACCAAAAGATTCGCTGCTGCACTCAAACACAATTCGCATATTCTTCCATTCCTGTATGGAACCAAAGAAAGAAACCTTTCAGTCAATTGAGACCCATTGAGCAAACCTCTAAGCCCTTACTATGTGGTGCAAATGCTAACCTCCAAATGCTTTAAATTTCAGTACTAACTAAATAAAATAACTATATATTACCTTCTCACATTCACTACAATGGTATTGTTTATCTGACCTTTAGAATTCTTTAAAGATTTTGTAAGGATATACAATATATACAAACAACCAAAACTTCATCAATGGAAGACGTCGAAGTCAACATAAAGGGATATAAAAAAGATTCAGTAAGAAAAAAAAAATCACGACTAAAGATAGTGTAATTCCGAAACACGACTGGCAAACCAAAGCAACTATTCGTAGAATAAGCAGAACAGGATGACATGAAAAACGAGCAAACTACAACTTTTGATTCTTACGAATCCATTAGGTTTCGTGGTCCGATTGAGCAAATAAATTCTTTTCAATTAATTAATATTTAATTAAGGTTTTGGTTGAGATAAAAAAAGTCAGTGTCACAAGCGGGATTCGAACCCACGACCTTCGGCTAGATACGCCGCTCCTCTACCACTTGAGCTATCGTGACCTCGATCCACTCGGACACTAACTTCCCATCTCAACCACACCTTTGAATTTTCCCTCGTTTTTACCATTTTTCAAATGTCGTGTAATCTATTTGATTCTCGGCGACAAATGAAATGGCCACGGAAAGCTTTAGTGAAGTATACTTCATTTTAAATCATTAAATTCACTAATTTCGTGGTTCGCTTGACCAATTAATATATTACAATTAATTAAGGTGTAACTGGTTGGTTATTAATTGGTCAAGCGGACCACGAAATTAGTGAATTTAAGTTGTGTAAAAATTTAATTGTTGAACAAGTTCATCCGTATGATTTAAAGCATACATGTGTGTTGATTAATTTTTCGGAATAGTGAGAGGGCTAAAAAAATCCGAGTGGATCGAAGTCACAATAGCTCAAGTGGTTAGAGCAGCGGCGTATTTAGCCGAAGGTCTTGGGTTCGAATCCCGCTCGTGACACTGAATTTTTTATCTCAACCAATACGTTACTTAAAGATTAATTAATTGAAAATTCTTATGAATGGCGAATTTTCTTCCTCTAAGAATTGATTAAAGAAACTTTATTATAAATTCGATTAATTTTTATGTGAGGTTTCGGTTGAAATGAAAAAGTTAGTGTCACGAGCAGGATTCGAACCCACGACCTTTGGCTCAATACGACGCTGCTCTAACCACTTGAGCTATCGTGACTTCGATTCACCCGGAGACCAACTCCTCATCTCAACCTACAACCTTTTGAATTTTCCCTCCTTTTGCCAATTATCTTTTTTATTTCAACCAAAACCACACATAAAAAAGTAAGTTAATTGAAAGAAGTAACTTGGTCAAACAGACCACTAAATATCATAGATTTATTGTGCGAGGACAATCGGAAAAGATTAGTGAGGAATTAAAAGGACTTCGTGACGCGAGGGGGAAAAGGGAAAATGTGAGGAAATATCCTTTTGTGGTCCCGACCGCATCTCACGATTTCTGAATAATTATCGATTAACGGTCACTAATCACCACACATTTATTTCGTTATAATTAATAAGTTGACGTATTACGTTAAGACTTAAGTGTGCCACAATATAATAAAATTAATTACTTTAAAATTATTTGTCACGCTCTTGTATATTATATTAAAATTATTTGTATATTATACAAACTTACATACTTAACCAATTAAAAGTGCTATGTATTATCAAATCATAATCCACGAAAAGTTGTAAAGGTGAAGAAATTTATCTTTTTTACCGAATGGAAAATGATGGAGACACAGACAAATTTATTATAGTAGATAATCTGGAAATGGAAAGTAATGGATGGGATGGAAGTTGTAGCTCAGCAGAGTTGGCTTTTATTATTCATACGGCGGTGTCTTCTCATCTCATGATGTATGCCGTCATGTTCGCCACCTTCATCCGGCTAAGATTTAACTTATTGTTTTCTTCTTCTTTTTTTATAATATTTTTATTATTTATTCTTTTTGTTCTCCTACCTACGGTAAGAAGACGAAGGGCTTTTACTCTGTAAAAAATAAATTTACAGTTGAAAAGTATTACAATATATATACACATATGTATCACAAAAGGATATTTCCTCTCATTTTCCCTTTTCCCCCTCACGTCACGAAGTCCTTTTAATTCCTCACTAATCTTTTCCGATTGTCCTCGCCCGTACGCAGACCGATTTTCAAAAGCTGACATTCAAAAGCACAAAACCTGGTTTTTGTCTGAGCAGTTTGGACGACACGCTTGAATAAATCACACAGTCCCGTTACTGTTCAGGCGGATTCTTTATAACCCTGTTTTTGACGTTCTGGCATATTTCATTTTTCAAAAAAATTAAAGAAAATAAAAGTTTTACACATACTCAAATTATATTGTTCGTTTCTACTTTTGTACTTATTTTCTTTATTAATTGCAGAATATTGTACTTAATTTTAATGCAAAGCAACCATACATCATTTATTTGTTTTTGGAGAATTTTTTCTGTTAAAAATATTTGATTAGTTCTATCATTTATTATATGTATATGTTTGTATTAATTCTATAGGTATATGTAGTATGTATTCATGAAAGTTATATACGCGTACATTCACCAATAACATTCCAGAAACCACAGCCATAGATTTAAACTCAACCTCTGGACTTTCTCGTTTACTCGCTCATCCTAAAAAGGACAATGAGGATCTTTAACGTCCGCACCTAGCCTATTCGGCCTTATCGGACGTTTTGATTCTCAAGATGAGAGCTGCCGCACCTCCACATCCGACGGAATGGTGTTACTGCCGCAGCATTGGTGTAGAGGCAGCTCAACCCCGATGGGCCAAGACATTCGTTAAAAATGCGGAACGCTTTACGATTTTGCGTGTCATCCTTGCGCAGGGGCCATGCTAATCTTCTCTGTATCGTTCTAATTTTAGTCTAGATTAGTACCGCCGAAGCGAGTACAGCCTCTGTATTCTACCCATCATACTAACCATAATCACCATCTTTTTGTGTGGGTACAGGAAAATCATGTTAGCCTTAAGTAACCACAGATGTGGTTCGTTGCAAATGTACGATAATACTTAACTTGGGATAACATCACCAATCTAAATCTCTAAGGTGTTCAAATTGTTATAATTGCATAATTGTATTATTAAATAAATAAGGTGATGACAATGCTAGAATGCAGGGGTTGTTCGAAGAATAGCCATCGGCACTCTCTCCCAATCCAGAGATTTTGTAATCATTTTTTATTAACCAACTTGTAAGTTTTAAGTTAGATTTTTCTGAGGGCAAATCTGAAAAATTTGATTTAAATTATAAGTAATTGAATGTATATCAGTAATAATTTGTAATAATAATTTCACCGGTTCTTTGCCAAAAGTTCCCCAGATGCACTACGTGGGTCCTTCTTCCCATGGCAGTTACTACCCTCTGGTTTCACTATATTACATGTCCAAGGAAGACATAAATTGTATTACTTCGACCTCTACTCATACTCATTCTAATGGTTCTGTACTATATAATACAAAAATCCTTACACAATTAATTATTGATTAGTTACACAAACAATTAGCTATTCAAAGAAATGTTCTTCTTCCGACATATAGGTAATGACAGTAAAAATAAATACACAAACAAATTTATTAATCGTTGGGACCCTTGCTTTCAACCCGTATGCTATGACGTTACCGCTCCAGATTTGCTGAATGCCTAGCAAAGGTTCGCCGAATTCCGACTTGTAGGGATGGGTGCTGGTTATTTACCGAGCAACAATATTCGATGCTCGCCTTGCTCGGATAATTTCTTTTCCGCTTCAAAGTGCACAAAAATTCGTGAAGAAGCAACCACACATTCAGGAATGTACTGCAAATCATCTGTAATCATCAATGAGCTATTAAAGTGAAAACATGACTAGTTCTATAATAAAACTGAAATGAATGGATTTAGGCTCGATAACTGATTCCGACTACTTAATTCTTTAACCAGTGATTTTCTCTCACCACCATTCTTTGCTACATTTATGTTAATGTCCTTCTACTACTCCAAGTTCCTCGCCTTATATAGCAGTTCATTAATATTTAAAATTTTGGAAATCGAATCCTCGAGCCTTATACTAAAATAAAATCTCTGAAATCAGATGGAACAGAATGTCCATTTTAGAAAAGAATGGTATACCAATGAATGCAACGCTGCGAACACGAACCCAACCTACGGTGCGAAAACGGTAACACTGACCCAGCACCAACCGTCTGTCAGCGGTGCTATGCTGCGTCATGTCTCAATTTGCGTCCATATATTCATTCCTGTACGATACAAAATACGGCGCTACATCGCGTCTCGTTGCACGCGCACATCAATGTGACTCTACCAAAACGTCTCTCTACATATCAAACCAGCAAGAGAAAATCTCTCAACAAATGTTTGCCTTCATAGTTATGTAAACGTATTATCAAAGGGGGCCACGGTCGTGGGTTCGATCCCCACCGTCGCCTCTGGACTTTTTCTGACGCCTAAGGGGACCGGTGGCCGCAATTGAAAGAAATTGACACGGCACTCATCAATNAAAAAAAAAAAAAAAATAAAGAAAAAATGTGGAGCCAGTGATAGAGTACACAGTCCCTGGCATCCCTTGTAAAAAATTAAGATATCAGTCATACGATCCTTCAGATATTTAATAAAATAAAATAATTATCCTATTAAATTAATTACATTTATGATGTATTGATTAGTAATGGCATAACAAAACTCAAAGATTTCCGCGTCATTTTAGTCGCCAGTGTTGGCAAATATTGCTACACCAGGTAAATCTTGAGCCAACGACCGATAAAACACCTGTTGACGCAGAGGATTCTCTCAGCGGGTCTCGGTTTCAAATCCAGGACGAGCCGTGAATTAATGTTGAAACAAACTAATGCCTACTGGGTTTACTACGGTATTTATTAAATATTGAGCTCCATTGTATATAGATTTAGTATTATTTTACTATAATGATTATTTTACTGATCATGATTATTTTTGTAATCTGTATTTATTAATCAAAGCGCATATGACAAAAAAAGAAGATGGGATTTTAAGTATACACAAACGTTTTCCGATCACAGTTTACGCAATTGTAAACATATTACAATTTAGATTAAAAGCAAGACATTAAGTAACAGAAACAAAGCTTAAATGGCAGACTAAAAATTTAAATTAAATTATGACTTTTCCCTAAACGTAGAAGAAAAAGGATCTTTATTTGCAATTGAAAATTTACATAATTGTTTTAAAGTTTTATTAATTTTATATAAAGCGGAGATCATTTGGTGTTCTATAACATCCTATTTACGGATCAGAAAGAGACTTTTTTAAACCACCTTTAATTTTAATATTCACGGTGCCTTCAAACAATGAAAATTTCATAAGAGACCTAATTGAAAAATGGCTATAAAGGACATTGCAGAATTGTTGTTTTTAGATTTTGATGTTTTTAACTCTTTTTGTGTTTGGTCGTTTCTAATCGATTTTACGTGCCTACCCTTATTGTTTTGGTCTGTTAGACGGTGTTGGCTTTGTTTTATTAGTTTGTCAGGGATAAAAGCAGGTTGAGGCACCAGCACATACCTATTAGTCAAGTCAACATAACGACCGCATGGATATTGTTTTGGTTTAAAGAATTTTAGGTGACACTGATTGAAATATTGTCAATGTCAACATTACTGATACAAATCTACACACGCATGTACATACATGCACGCGCGCACAGAGTGGAGCCAAGTTTTTTATTGCATTTCTAGTGTCAGAAGGCCGAATCGAGGTGGCTAAGTCCGGAGATTGGGACGTTCCGGCCTTAGATGCCTCTTGTCGCCTTTTCGTGACCCAACAATGTTGTCAAGTGTGAAAACAACCACTGTTTTGCCGAGACGTGAAAAGTTCAGTGTATCTGTCAAACAAGGGCACGATGAGAGGGCCAACAGAGAATCTGTCACGGACAGTAGTAAGCGCTGAAATGGTAGGTGCAGACGAGGTAAGAGATCACCATCGTCTCGAATCATGCCAAGCGCGTACAGTTTTTCGGTGTAACGCTACAGCGGCGGGAGCGATCATGAAGTGGACGCACCATCACGATACACGCCACAGCAATGCTGGTCTTAGGAGACGGGCGGAAAACTGGTGTACCTCGATCTAAATTCCAAGAACTTGTTAACACTAGGGTGGAGTCGGCCGGTTGCACACCTCGAGTACCGTTCAGTGTTACTCGCCCGGCTTCGCCGAAGCATTATTCCCAAGGGCGTTCGGGTACAGATCGCTTTACATTCTACTATACTGGCATCTAAGGGAATCGCGCCCGAAAATGAATTTTCTTCTTGGCAAGAAAACCATACGCGAGGTTAGCTGAGAGTGAGCTGCTCCATGCGAAGTTCGAGCTACAGCAATCTCAACTTGCAGCACGACTGGCCAAAGGGCTGGTACTAAATGAGCCGGAGACCGCACGGAGAGCCATGCAGCCGTCATACACTTTTCATGAGGGGACTCTGTTCGCTTCTTACCTGAAATGACTGACGACCGTTAATAATGTCACTCTTCTTTCCTTCACCTCGACGTCGTCAATGTGAGGCAGCCATCTTAACTTTTGACCTTTTGACTTTTGAACTCGTGAGGCCGAGGAACCAAACCGACTCTATGTATCTTATTGCAGCGACCCTCGGGCAGAGATGCGGAGTTCTTCTTGACCCTCGTCAGCCTGCAAAAGTGGACGCACATGGACAACCAATAACACAATTTCATAAACACATATTTTTTTTATTGTGCACGGAATGATATCTGGGTAATAAAAACAATAATAAAAGAATATTAATGAAGTTGTGACTTTAGTTGTCTCTTTCTATGAAATATAATAAATAATAAAATACGAAAATAAATTACAAACAATCTATTGAAGAAAAAATAATAACAATATTATCAATTTATGATAATATAGTTTTTATGAATATTATTTGAATATTTCGTGAAATGCAGATAATAATAACAACAATAGAGCCTGGAGAATAAAAAAATCTTAGGGTGTACTACGTTGAAGAAGAAATACGTAATTTCACCCAAACAGTGTATCCGTCTTATTAATCTGAGACAAGTTCAAGATAAAGTAATTTCAATTAAATTCAAAGTAAGTAAATGACCGGATAAAGTCGGGGAAAATGTGAATAATAGGTTGGACCAGAGGGCCATTTATGCGGTCAAAAAGAAAAGAAAACCTCGAAAGAGGGGTTTAATAAAGCAAGGGACATGAAAGACGGGTGGGGTGTACAAGCTGCGTGTGGAGTGGAATCCAATTTTAAGGCCGGCAAAGCACCCTGTGAAGAAAAAGAAGAAGAAAAGGGGGATCGGCACAATATCACATAACTCCTGTTCAAACAACCAACTCACACAAATTACGCAATTCATTTTGCAGAACGAACCGCTCTCCCTTTCGCGTTTTTTGAATTCGTGAAATCCTACATTTTCACATGGGGAGGTGGCATGGGAAAACGTAATTTGTCCTTATTGAAGGATTTATTTGATCCAAAACGTGCGAGTGGTAGAACGAAGTTTTTCGTATTTAATACTATTTTAAGAATATATGTAGCTGTAGGAAGGAACAAACATATACTTTATGCGGGGAACCCATTTACCCGGTGCAACGCTACCCGATGCAAATCCAACGACAGATTTTCCATAAGATTGTATTATCCCCGTGCACATCTGTCCGATGCCACGCAACGCTACGCGATCCCCACTGTCAAGATTTTCGTCGGGTCGCATCGAGTACAGTCGAAGACAAAAGAACCGGACACTCATATTTTTATATTTTATTTATTTATTTAATTTTTTTACGAGGGTTTTCAACTCATATTTTTAATAAAAATAAATGTATTATTGTCGTTATATTAATTACAACAAATTTATTTTAATATAAACCAAATTAAGCGAGATCGAAAATTATTAGTTCTATTAAAAGAAATACAAAAATAATTTTAATTGTTCGGTAGAAAATTGATCAAAACACCGGAATACTATTTTTGATATACTGAATTAAACTAACAATTTATTTTACGATTTTGCTCATACAATTACACCGTTTATTATATATTACACAGTTTATTTCAAACTATGTATATGTAATTTTGTCGTTATATTAATTGCAACATTCTTATTTTAATTTAAACAAATTAAACAAGATCAAAAATTCATGTTTTTATAATACGTATTTAATTATGATGGTTAGGAAGAAAATTTATCAACACACCGAAATAACTTTATTTAAAACAATTAAGTTTAACAAACAATTTATTACATGGTATTGCTCATAAAATTTAATTAACAATTTATTACAAGGCTTTGCTCAAAATAGTGCATTAAGAACAAAAGAGGCGTTGCGATTGTGATTATTATGATACATGCTGGGTGACTGTACGTGGCGTGCGCTTGACGTCGCATAGACATGTGCACTCTACCAAAACGTGACAAGGCGTCGGGTAGCGTCGCATAGCGGTGCATCGGGTAAGTGTGTTCCCGGCTTAAAGCGTGTTTACGTATCTAAATATAACAGAAATACTAACATTCTTATTTAAATGTAAACCAAATTAAACGTGATTAAAAATTCATGAGTTTTTACAAAACTTATTTAATTATGATGGTTAGGCAGAAAATTTACCAAAACACCGGAATAACTTTATTTAAGACAATTAAATTTTATCTAACAATTTATTACACGGTTTTGCTCATAAAATTGAACTAAAAATTTTCTTTCGTGCTTTTGCTCATAAAATTACACCATTTTCGTCGAGTAGCGTCAGAACAGGACACTCATAGTAGTTCATTGTGTTTATTGTAGTTTATTTCAAACTATGTATATGTAATTTTGTCGTTTAATTACAACATCCTTATTTTAATGTAAACAAATTAAACGAGTTCAAAAATTCATGAGTTTTTATAAGAATTATTTAATTATGATGGTTAGGAAGAAAATTTATCGAAACACCGGAATAACTAATAATAAAATTATTTAAAACATTTAAATAATTTTCTTTCGTGCTTTTGCTCATAAAATTACACCATTTTCGTCGAGTAGCGTCAGAACAGGACACTCATAGTAGTTTATTTCAAACTATGTATACGTAATTTTGGCGTTTAATTACAACATACTTATTTTAATGTAAACAATTTAAACGAGTTCAAAAATTCATGAGTTTTTATAAGAATTATTTAATTATGATGGTTAGGAAGAAAATGATCGAAACACCGGAATAACTAATAAAAAAATTATTTAAAACATTTAAATTTATAACAATATATAACATGCTTGTGCTCATAAAATTTATCTAACAATTTATTACATGGTTTTGCTCAAAATAATGCATTAAGAACAAAAGAGGCGTTGCGATTGTGACAGTGATTATTTTGATACACGCTGTGTTACTGTACGCTTGAGGTTGCATAGATGCGCACCCCCTACCAAAACGTGGCAAGGCGTCGGGTAGCATCGGGTAGCCTCGCATAGCGTTGCATCGGATAAATGTGTTTCCCGCTTTATATGCTCTTCTGTTCAGCCTAATAATTATGCTGTTCTGGCGATATTTTGCAATTTTCTTGAATGTTACTCTGTCCATTTCTATTATTTTCATCACATGTCGCGTTGTGTTGAACTGTTAACTATGTTTACCATTAGATATTTTATTCCTTTAGAGAAATGCACACTTTCGCCATCTATGTTTATTTTAGGTGTGGTATAAATGTTTCCTTTTGTCACGATTGCTTTACATTTGTTACTGGAAGTTTCATGTTTTTTTCTCTCACCATTTATTTGTTTTCTCTATAGGTATTTTTATTTTGTCTTCTATTTATTCTCTTCTTACCTGCTATTGTAAACATTGATTCCTATCATTCAATCTTTTCCAATTCTTTTAAAAGTGTGATGAAAGTGAGATTCCAGAAACGTGGTCCTACTAAGTCTTTTTGTAACTTAGCTTTATTGTCGTTGTGGATCGAATGGCTTAATTTTTTTTCTTTCTTCGTCCTTTCATCCAAGTAGAAATAAATTGACAATATTCGTTGAAAACTTTGTTCGTTTGGATTCTTCTAGGGCATGCACCCAATCTACTGCATCGTATGCTTCAGCAATGTCGAAGAACATGGCGACATCATATTTCTCTTTGGAGCCTTTCACATCATAGTATAGTTTTGTGACGGCTTCTTCAGTACTAGTCCTTATCTTTCCTTCAAATTCGCTTCAGCTTCCCAATTATCATTTTTTCCTAAATTCACTAGTTTCGTGGTCCGCTTGACCAATTAATTAAGGTTTTCAATTGAGATAAACAGATTTCATTTGTCGCCGAGAAACAAAGTGATTACACGACATTTGAAAAATGGCAAAAAGGAGGGAAAATTCGAAAGGTGTGGTTGAGATGGGAAGTTAGTGGCCGAGTGGATCGAGGTCACGATAGCTCAAGTGGTAGAGCAGCGGCGTATAAAGCCGAAGATCGTGGGTTCGAATCCCGCTCGTGCCATTGACTTTTTTATCTCAACTGAAAACCTTAATTAATTTTTCCTAATGTATCCCCATAGCTGGTAGACTAGCAGATAGCTCCAAATGACATTGCACTTGACTTGTCTTTCTTTTCTGCAGTATTATGATCAGTAGCTTTAAAGCTGTTTTCCATTTTTTTGGAGAGGTAATTTAAACTAAGGCATTTATAATAAGTTATTTTTGGACTTCTTGACGTTTTTAAGCACTTTTTGTTATTAAAAAGGGGCATCAATTCCCGATTATTTTACGAAAATTTTATTGTGTTAGTTGGTTTACATATTTATTCTTAGAAAGTTAAGTGAAATCCAAATCCGAGCTTTTTCTCTCTCAAGGTCTAGTTGACTAATATTTTTAAGCAATCAGAAATCTTTCTAACTCTCAGTATTTTTCAAATATGCAAAAATATGCACTATAAGTTAAATTAATTACGGGGATCAATATCTGATCATTACGGTCGTAACTGTTCACAAAAACAGTGTTCAATTGCATACAAATGCAACTATAAGTGCATGCTATGCTTTATTGACAGTATAAAGTTTTGATGTTGATCGATTGCTTATCTTATGATACTTGAACGTTACTTTTAAGGACAGTCGACCTGGTATGCCCCATTTTACAAAAGGACCCCTTCCTCCTCGTTGGAATCCACGTAATGAAAGGCCCAAACATTCTCTTCCTCACTAGGTTTATGAAAGACGTCCTCAGCCCCGCCAAGAGTAATATAACTCAAAACGGCCCACCCATGGCACTATATTAAATTATTAAAATCACATACCGCCGTCGCGAGTTCGTTGCCATCTCTCTTGTATTTTTAATATAACGGGAATTTTTTTCCCTCCTGTTTAAGAGACGTTACAAATTTTACGGTCGCCCGCTCAAATGTCATTTCCATGGGAATTGTTTCCAGCCGAAATTGGTCATTACGCCTTCAACAAAAACAATAAATTCTGGAATATAAATTAGAGAGCGTATCATATGCCAGAAATTTTTCGATGATTTCTATGAAATGCAAAACGTTTGAAACATGTATCAAGTAACTGGATCCGGTTTCTGAGTAGGGAGGAGTCTTAATTTTGTCCCAACTGTGCTTAGCTTCAACCAGATTATAATCGTTTAGCTTTAATTAAAGAGCCATAACACATTTATCTCTGAAAAATTCTGCTTAAGAACCTGAAATAAGCACAAATGTGTATTATTTTGCCCTCCTAACATTTACTGTATTTTTCGCTTTCTTCAAATCTTAGATCAGTTCGCCGCGCTTTTATAGTGAAACATTATTTCAATTTGTATGAAACTTGAAATAATAATAGCCAAAGCCCGCGCAGGTGCCCCTTATTCAGAGAAAACTTGCTCTAAGCGTCCCACATAATAGAGGCATGCCTTGGCTCCATAAAGAGGACACATAGGCATGCCGCCGGATGTGAGAAAGGTTCTCGGACACGGTAGGGCTTTTCAGGGTCCCCTATTCCGATTTTTAGAGGAATTGGGAATTTTTTTATTGTATATAGCCTTTAAAATATGTGTTTTGTGTGTAAAATATGAGTGAGTGTATTTATTAGAGTGAATGTGGAGGGGCTGATAGTGGAATAGCATCCCCATCGCCCCTCGAGCTGTGTACGGGACTTGGGTCGATGGCGGAATATTTATAAAAGTACCCCATCGACCCCAATATATTAGTTTGTTAATGTATGCAGGTCGATGGAGGAATATTCAGTACTCCATCCACCAAATAAAATGAAGGCAATGTATATAGCTGTGAATGTATTTATTTGTGTGAATGCGTATTGAATATGTGTTGAAATATTTTGCAGGTGCTCGGGGCTGAAATGACCAAGCTGTCGGATGCTCCTTAAAAAAAAAAAAAAATAATATAACATATAACGAGACACCAAGAAAACATGAATTGATACAGAAAAAGTTCAACTATGATGTTTGAAAAATCACGGCTAAATCTCAAGGATTTTAAACCAAATTTGGACGATTAGCATCATCAAGAATGATAAATGAGTTCGTATATTATTAAACATATTATTTAAATTTATACACTCTACGCTGTTTTTTATATATCTAAATGCGCTGATGGACAAATTTAAGCACTACTTAATTTATTTAGTTAAAAATAAAATCCATTACCTTTCTCCATTAATTACAGGTAATTAGGGGCTATCCTAGTTGCTCAAATAGAGCTCAAATAAATAATGCTTTCTGTACTTACTTCTTTGTTTAATTTTGTTTGTAATAATGCCATTTGCCTAACAAGTTGCATTAAGCCCTGTATTCTGCTACGACGAAAGATTGCTTTCAGTTAACCTTTTTCCTTCGTTTATTTAATTTGATATTATTGTTATTCTTATGCCTTATTCAATAGCTTCAATCAGCTGAGTGAGTATGGCGGTGTCAGGGTCATAACATTATTAAAGGTCGACCAGGTTGGTGTATCACGGATGTAGAACAAAATTTTTTTGATGATTCTTCACTCCAAACTCTCGGACACGCATCCGCCAACTCATGTGAGTAGGACCTGTGTTCCAAAAGAAAAATTTGAAAGTTAAAATTTTTCGTTTTTAGTATTTTTATTTCGCCATTCTACTTACTCATATCAACTATGTAAATCAATCATTTTACGGCATTTTTGATGTAGATTACAATAAAAATATAGTAAAAGCTATTAAAATTTATTAATAACCAAAAAATTTCTAAAAACCAAATATTTTGGTTGACATTCCTAGTGCAAGCTCTAACATCACTTTTCTCAAAAGCTAGTGGACCGATTTTCACGCTTGATGATTTGTTCGTAAAAAAATGTATTTTCAAATAAACTAGGTCATAAGTTTGAAAATAGTATGAAATTTCGTTTCAGCACCTCTAGAGACCCCTAAACATAAATTTTTATTTAAATTTAAATTGAATGATTTTTGGACTCCTAAAATTTTTCTGATTATTGAAAAGTTCTCGGAATATCTGGTAAAAACGAATAATTCAAAAACGGCTAAAAGGATTTGAAAATAAAACATACCTTGAACAAAAAGATCTTCAGTGAGGTCATAACAGAAACGACAAACTCTTTAAATCTTTGCCGAGCTTTCGACGATTATATCGTCATCAGGGCCTATTTATTTTGACAAAATATCGTAGTTCGAAACATGATATATCATTTAAAAAAGCAAAATTACAAAAAACAATTATTCATCTTACTTTAACTATATGAGTGTTTAAATATATCTGGAGAGGAAGAAACTGCATATGTAATAATAATAATTAAAATTAGGCGAAGCTCAGTATCTAAAAGAATGAACAGTGTGGAGTTAATTAAAAACAATAAAACAATATAATATAAAATAAAAATTTAAAAATTATTTAAAACCACAAACATGGTCGTATAAGTAGCTCGATAAAGACTTTAAGAGTTTGTCGTTTCTGTTGTGACATCACTGAAGATCCTTTTGTTCAAGTTGTTCAACAAACGGGTCGACACATCATCTCATCTTTAATAAAAAATACCATTTGAAAGAAGAGACACGTAGCTTTTTAACGAAGTATATACCATAAAAATATATAACGAATTTCTATAAGAAAATACGTAAAATGTGAAAATACTTTTGTCAGAAATTAACCTAGTTTTTAAAATGAAAATAATAGTGTAACATGGAAATAACGTTTTACATAGTACAATTAATTAAGGTTTTTAGTTGAGATAAAAAAAGTCAATGGCACGAGCGGGATTCGAACCCACGATCTTCGGCTAGATACGCCGCTGCTCGACCACTTGAGCTATGGTGACCTCGATCCACTCGGACACTAACTTCCCATCTCAACCACACCTTTGAATTTTCCCTCCTTTTTGCCATTTTTCAAATGTCGTGTAATCGGATTGGATTCTCGGCGACAAATGAAAGGCCACGGAGAGCTTTAGTGAAGGTATACTTCATTTTAAACTTATTAAATTCACTAGTTGCGTGGTCCGCTTGACCAATTAATATCTTACAATTAATTAAGGTTTTTAGTTGAGATAAAAAAATCAATGGCACGAACGGGATTCGAACCCACGATCTTCGGCTAGATACGCCGCTGCTGTACCACTTGAGCTATCGTGACCTCGATCCACTCGGACACTAACTTCCCATCTCAACCCCCACCTTTTGAATTTTCCCTCCTTTTTGCCATTTTTTTGGAGTTTTATATAGTTAAAAAATGCACTTAAGAATTTCTTTAAAACTAATTATTAATCATGAAACTCGGTCTAAAAGGTATTGGGAAAAAGAGAGTTTGCACTAGGAATGACATTCACGCAGAAGCTCGTTAAATTTATCAGCCAAAAAATTAATTTAGATCGATTTCTGCAAAAGTCGGTATCTAAGGGTTTTATACCGCTAATCAAGACAATTAGGAACAGTTTAAATTTTTTTAACAGTTTTAATTTTATGTTGTTTTGTACTCATTATTTTTTTTAATAATTAGGTGTATGCGTAATAATTTTTTTAAATGTCTTATTTTTACAAACAACCTATTTTTGGTTAGGAAAAAATGAATAAACTTAAATACATTCAAATTTAAGGGTGGTACGTTTATTTTGTTCATCAGTGCATTAATGCTTATTTTTTAAAATATAGTTTAAATGTATCAAAATTTAAAATACGAAAGACGTTTTTATTATTATTTTATTGTCCTTTCGTTTACAGTTCATAGTCAATTTTTTGTGATTGGAGTGTTTTAAATAGAACAGGCAGTATGCGAGGGAAAAAAATGCAACTTGTTAAATGCCGGCTTTTTTCCCATTGCTTTTGTAAAAAGGGTTGTTTCCCCTCGGGCTTCCTTTGTGGGAGTGACACAAAACCGTGTGCAGCGGTGGAATGATGGATCGTCTGTAATTTTTTACCCCAACGAGCAGAGATGACACATCGTTTGAGGGCGTTGTTCGAAAATCGAGATACGCCCGTTGACGAACATTTCCTGACCCGGGGGACTAAGACAGGCACCGCCTGATTCGTCTTCGATATAATTCTGATATCATTTTCCCTTCCTCCATCATTTCAGTTCTGGTCCTTTTGTTTCCTCGGGTAACGCAAGGCGACGGCGAAAACACAACGATAAGAGAATTCCTTTACTAAATCATAGGAGTTTCACAATTTTCACGAGTATCCCGACGGGCCAGGCGATCCCTTGAATCATGTAATAGCCTGGTTCTTTCACCGTTTTGGTTTATTGTTTCATAAATATACTGCTTCTCCTATAAACTCTTTTTCAAAACTATTAGGATATTTCTAAATAAAATATCAATAGAACTTCTTTTACCATGGTTTAATCGTGTTCTTATCGAAAATAGACGAACAAATATGCCCATTCATTGACTAATGATTGTCTCTTTTGTAATTTATACAGGGTGGTTCCGAATTCGTAAGACAAAGTCGGTCAGGTGCTTCTACACCTGTAATGCAACAAAAAATTAGCGTTTTTCTTAGTGACCTGTTGTTTCATAATTTTTGACCCAGTCAAGAATAGGTTAGTTTAGAAAAACACCTTTAACATTTTTTTGCCTACGTTTCGACCTTTATTTGAGCCATCTTCATTGCATAAAGTATGGTGCTGTTCTTGTGGTGGCATATTGGTTTTACGAACCTGGCTAAGGATAAAAAATGCTCGCTAATCCTTCTCTCCAATCTCTATCACTCTGAGCACCGGTGAAGAGTGGTTAAATAGAGCAAATTTTCCCATCTTTACGTATGGCAGATAGTTCGAAATTGACATTTTTTAACCAATTTAAAATCCGATTGTACATTGCTTTCAGCGGGAAAATCCTGTAAAATGATTTGGCAGAATGTATAGAGTCGCATTTGAAATTTTGAACAGTTGCTGCTGTACCTTGTATAATTTTTTTCCAAAAAAGGGAAAAATTTGAAACTAGACTAAAAAATATTAAACATGTACGTTTTTTATAGCGTCTTTGGTTCAAGATAAATAAAGGGAGCCCTTTAGTACGTCGGATGAAATAATATTGTTAATTTTAATGAATGTATTTTTTAGCGCGTATGTTGTAGCATGTTTAGGTATGTTTTTCATAGAATATCGAGTATTCACAAACAAACCAAAATAGATTAGTTTACTTACTTGTCTATTTATTTGCAGTCTGATAAGGGGGTAGTCTCTGGCGTAAAATCGAAAACCCTTGTGCCTACCAGATTATATGAATGTATTTATTTGCGTGAGTGGGTAAGTGTATAGATAGTCTGTGAGGAATATCGAGTACCGACAAGTCTCCACCAATTAGATTAACGTAGGATATTGAATGCATGATTTTTACTGAGTGTGCATGTGGCGTGAATGAAAGGAGGGCATCAAGGGAAACTATTGAGCCCCTCAAAATTTAGATTAAGTAATCATTTTAATAGAATTAATTTGTATTTTAATTACCTTTAATCACTAGTGGAATGGCAATTACATCAAGATACATGTAATGTAAAAAAGCGAGATAGTAACATGAGTAGCTAGCAGATAACCGACTGGAAAGAACTTTCAAGTTGTTATTGAGATTAAATTGGTGTTGTATACAATTTAATATTAGTTTATTTGCCCATTATATTTCTGGTAATGTTTAGATACGTAAACACGCTTTAAGCCGGGAACACACTTACCCGATGCACCGCTATGCAAAACCATGTAATAAATTGTTAATCAAATTTTATGAGCACAACCATGTTATACATTGTTAGTTAAATTTAAATGCTTTAAATAATTTTATTATTAGTTATTCCGCTGTGTTAATAAATTTTCTTCCTAACCATCATAATTAAATAATTATTATAAAAACTCATGAATTTTTGAACTCGTTTAATTTGTTTACATTAAAATAAGCTTGTTGTAATTAAACGACAAAATTACATATACATAGTTTGAAATAAACTACAATAAACACAATAAACTACTATGAGTGTCCTTTTCTGACGCTACTCGACGAAAATGGTGTAATTTTATGAGCAAAACCGAGTAATAAATTGTTAGATAAAATTTAATTGTTTTAAATAAAGTTATTCCGGTGTTTTGGTAAATTTTCTGCCTAACCATCGTAATTAAATAAGTTTTATAAAAACTCATGAATTTTTAATCACGTTTAATTTGGTTTACATTTAAATAAGAATGTTAGTATTTCTATTAATATTTAGAGACGTAAACACGCTTTAAGCCGGGAACACACCCGATGCACCGCTATGCGACGCTACCCGACGCCTTGTCACGTTTTGGTAGAGTGCACACATCTATGCGACGTCAAGCGCCCGCCACGTACAGTCACCCAGGATGTATCATAATAATCACTATCACAATTGCAACGCCTCTTTTGTTCTTAATGCACTATTTTGAGCAAAACCTTGTAATAAATTGTTAGTTAAATTTAATTAGCACAGCCATGTAATAAATTGTTTGTTAAACTTAATTGTTTTAAATAAAGTTATTCCGGTGTGTTGATAAATTTTCTTCCTAACCATCATAATTAAATAATTTTTATAAAAACTAATGAAATTTTAATCTCGTTTAATTTGGTTTACATTAAAATAAGAATGTTGTAATTAATATAACGACAAAACTATATATATAGTTTGAAATAAAATACAAAAAATATGAGTGTCCTGTTCTGAAGCTTTTCAACGAAAACGGTGTAATTTTATGAGTAAAATCATAAAATAAATTGTTAGTTAAATTTTATGAGCAAAACCATAATAAATTGCTTGTTAAACTTAATTGTTTTACATTAAGTTTTTCCGGCGTATTGATAAATTTTCTTCCTAACCATCACAATTAAATAATTCTTATAAACACTAACGAATTTTTGATCTGGTTTAATTTGGTTTACATTAAAATAGGAATGCTGTAATTAATATAACGACAAAATTATATGTACTTAGTTTGAAATAAACTACAAAAAATATGAGTGCCCTGTTCTGACACTACTCGACGAAAATTGTGTAATTTTATGAGCAAAAGCACGAAAGAAAATTGTTAGTTCAATTTTATGAGCAAAACCGTGTAATAAATTGTTAGTTAAATTTTAGGAGTAAAACCGTGTAATAAATTGTTAGTGAAATTTTATGAGTAAAACCGTGTAATAAATTGTTAGTTAAATTTTATGAGTAAAACCGTGTAATAAATTGTTAGTTAAATTTTCTGAGTAAAACCGTGTAATAAATTGTTAGTTAAATTTTATGAGTAAAACCGTGTAATAAATTGTTAGTTAAATTCATTATATTATGAATGGTATTCTGGTGCTTTGATCAATTTTCTACTAAACCATTAATATTAACAACTTGAATTCTTGATCTCGGTTCATTTTGTTTATATTAAAATAAGTATGTTGAAAATAATATAACGGCAATAATAAATGTAATTTGAATATTATGAGGGGGGCGTCGGTGGCCGCAAGGTTTAGTCGTTGACGCGGCGTTCATCACTATAAGGTAAAGGTCCCGGGTTCGAATCCAGCGGCCCTGTATAATTGTCCGGTTCTTTTGTCTTTGACTGTACTCGATGCGACCCGACGAAAATCTTGATCGGTCAGATGTGCACAGGGGGTAATACAATCTTATGGAAAAATGGACTTTGGATTTGCGTGGGGTACCGTCGCATGGAGTTGCATCGGGTGTGTTCCCGGCCTTAGGTTTTTACGCACCTACACACAGTAAATTAAAATCTCTTTATTTGAGTAAAAACAGCGGTGGCCGAATGGTTAGGGCGACCGACAAGTATTTGCTTTGGATTCGAATCCTAGAACAGCCCATAAAATTTTAATTTGGAATAGTATGAAATAAGTATTGTAAATTGGTTTCACCCTTGTGCGCCATACGCAAGCCTTCCTGGATGACATAAATCACTTCACTTTTTTTGAAAACTTTTATTTGAGAACAAACATTGACATTCATTTACGTTTTCTACATATTATTATTTATATTAATTTATGGACGTAAACATGCATTAAATATAATTGGGCTTAATAGAGAAATGAACGTCGAGTCTTTCTAAATATAATTTCGGGAAAATTCACTCCGCCCTGGAAACGAATTATATACTTTTTTTTTTATCACGCATTATAACGAAATGGGATTTGACGTGAAATCATCGGACGAGAAAGGGCAGAAGTCGAGTGAAAGAATTGAAGAGGAAGATAAATGATGTGCTGGCTAAACGGAGATCGTGATTATTCCGACGATGCCCGAGGTTATTACACAGCTTACTTGAATTGGTTATTACATTCTGTTTATAACCAATCCGTATCGAACCCCCACTAATCGCTACCATCACCAGTGAGAGATTAATTAAAACACATTTATAAAAAATAAAATACAAAAAATATAAAATTGAGTGTAACTTGTTACTTGAAAATATGCTTGTAAAATCTAGAAAAAAACTTCATTAAAATTATAATAATAAAGAAAATATCTCTTAAAAGAATAATCATTTTTATTGTAACTTCTTATAATGCGGATATTCACAAATTTATGGGTTTTTTGGTCCCCATCATTTTGGTCTTTCCATCCTCTGAGTTAATGACTGACCAATAATTTAATAATATACTCCATTACATTTTGTGGTCTGATTGATCAATTTACTTCTTTCAATTAATTAATCTTTTTATGTAAGGTCTTGGTGGAAATGAAATGTCTGTGACACGAGCGGGATTCGAACTCACGACCTCCAGCTCAATACAAGTGGTTATAGCAGTGACATATTGAGCCGAAGAGCGTGGGTTAGAATCCCGCTCGTGACACTACCTTTTTCATCTCAACCAAGACTTTACATATAAAAAATCATTACTATTCTGTTCATATATTTATTAAACATAATGAAGTATATATTTATTTGGACCAATTATCATGACTTCGATTGACTCCGACACCAACTCTTCATTTCAGTCTACAACCTTTTGAATCTTCCTTCCTTTTGCCATTTTAAAATGTCCTGTAATCAGGATTCGATTCTCGGCGACATATGAGGTGGTCACGGAGAGCTGTTAGTGAAGATATACTTCGTTTTACGGATTAAATCCATTTTATTTTGTGGTCTAATTGACCAATTTACTTCATTCAATTAATTAATCTTTTTAAGTAACGTCTTGGTTTAAATGAAAAGCAAAAAGAAGAGCAAATTCCAAAGGTGGGGTTGAAATGGGAAGTTGTTGTCCGAGTGGATCGAAGTCACGATAGCTCAGGTGGTAGAGCAGCGGCGTTTTGAGCCGAAGGTCGTGGGTTCGAATCCCGCTCGTGACACTGACTTTTTATCTCAACTAAAAACCTTAAATAATTGATTGATTCTATAACTGAGCTAGAAGTTATTATTACTATTTTATTAAACAATCGTTTTTTTTAAACTAGCTATTTCTAAATATTATTAACTCGTGACACTGGCTTTTTCATTTCAACCATGACCTTACATAAAAAGATTAAGTAATAATATACATTAGCTAAAAAAGTAGAGTTTTTCCAATATAGTTTGAACCAATTGGAATAATTCATTATACGTGCTACCGTGGAAAACGATTTCATGAATGTCCCACTATCTCTTGATATTGAAATTTATCCTCATTAGGAAATAATAAAATGGCCTAACAGAAAGATTTCTTTTGCGATTTGATATAGCATTCAGCATGTTTATGTTTCCATGTAATATGATTTGCGCGGAATAAGATTCTCTAATTTTTTTTGGTGTATTTTACGTCACTTTCACTGTCACTGCATAGGCGGTTCGACTATTCAGTCGGCGAGGACGGTTCAAGATAAGTCGTCGGGTTGCAAGTTTTTGGTTTGCTGATTTACGATGGTTGGGAGAGTTTTGAGAAATTGATGTAACAGGACCAGATTTCATCTTGAAAGAAAGAAATATTTAAGTCTATGTCTAGTTACGTTCCATACATAAAATGGATAATTTTTCTTAGGATTAACGATTTGGCAGTGGGTATTTCATACCGGCTTAAC
Organism: Cimex lectularius; assembly: GCF_000648675.2. Taxonomy (NCBI): domain Eukaryota; kingdom Metazoa; phylum Arthropoda; class Insecta; order Hemiptera; family Cimicidae; genus Cimex; species Cimex lectularius. The sequence goes on from NW_019394224.1 coordinate 479,810, forward strand.
CGGCTTAAGAGGGCATTGCCGTCAATGACTCGGAAAAACCGGTCAGGGAGGTAACTGTGCAGTATGAGATATAATAGTAGGTGGTGGGAAGAAGCTTGAACCGAACCCAGATGAAACTGACCAAACTCGATCACCTTGGTTTACACTAAGAAAGGCCCAGGAACAGCACTACTCAATTTCAAGGGAGGAGAAAATCATGCTTTTTACATGCCAAGATTTAATGCTGTTTTATACGAGCTATAAATATGAATATGGAAAATATCTCTATAGGTTGGTAAAAATTTAAAATTGTCATGCTGGAGGGTTTAATAACTTAAAAAGGTGTGATTCTGTTAGAACACTTAACATTATACACGTAAATTAAATAGAGTTTCTTAAAAGACAGTTGAGAAAACAAGGAGAAATTGTAAATTTCAATTTTCTTAGAAAAAATTGTAGTTGTGTAAAAACAATTAATTAAAGTGTTTTAGTTCAGATAAAAAAGTCAATGGCACGAGCGGGACTCGAACCCACGATCTTCGGCTTGATACGCCGCTGCTCTACCACTTGAGCTATCGTGACCTCGATCCACTCGGACACTAACTTCCCATCTCAACCACACCTTTGAATTTTCCCTCGTTTTTACCATTTTTCAAATGTCGTGTAATCTATTTGATTCTCGGCGACAAATGAAATGGCCACGGAAAGCTTTAGTGAAGTATACTTCATTTTAAATCATTAAATTCACTAATTTCGTGGTTCGCTTGACCAATTAATATATTACAATTAATTAAGGTGTAACTGGTTGGTTATTAATTGGTCAAGCGGACCACGAAATTAGTGAATTTAAGTTGTGTAAAAATTTAATTGTTGAACAAGTTCATCCGTATGATTTAAAGCATACATGTGTGTTGATTAATTTTTCGGAATAGTGAGAGGGCTAAAAAATTCCGGGGGCGACGGTGGGAAACGAACCTACGACCGCGGGGTTTAGGAGCCGAGAGTCTCGTTTAATCCTTGAAAATGTTCTGACAACACTGGGCGAAGTTTAAATTTTTACTCAAATTTTCTTGGTAGGATTCAAGTTTGGACAAGTAGTGAGGAACGACCCGAGTTATTACTTGTACGACAGTCAATTATTCTTTTTCAATAATATTTGATATTTGCTTGTTATAGTTAATTTTACAGTTGTAAATTTCAAATAAAACTCCCCCCCCCAAAAAAAAATAGGTAAAACCTAACTTAACTTTCTGGTTTCCTCTCTAATTTTTTCACAAACTTTTTAACGTTACAAAAAATATACACACTACCTTTTTACCATAAGCTCTATTTTCACACATTACAGTAATTAATGTGTTTTTATATATTAAAAAAGTTGAACAATGTTTTTAGGAATGTGTGGTGATTAGTGACCGTTGAAGGGTTGGGGAAGAATTCAAAATCCAATGTATATAAAAATAAAACAGTAAAATCTCACTGGCACTCTCAACACGACACGCAAGAATGGCACAATTACACAGAAGACTTTGAGTGAGTAGAAATACTTTGATTGAATATAAAAAATATATTTTGCATTGTATAAATTCACTTTTTTCAACATCCTACATGTATTTGTAAAATTTAAACAATGTTTATAAATCCCAGGCCCTGAAGATGATCTCAATAAAGATCGAAACGTTGGCACGATAAAGAAAATGTTTTTCTGAAACCTACATCACACCAGACCGCATCTCACGATTTCTGAATAATTAATGTTTTTAGGTTTTTATTTTATTCGAATTTTTAATTTTTCTTTATGGATTCATCAAGTTTTATCAATTTTATGAAAGTGGCAAAACCATTTAAAAATAGGGTCAGAAAAACGTTAGATATAGCAAAACGCGCACTTTATTGTTGCAATGTTGAAATAGGGCTTATGATAAAAAATATTGTTTAAAAGAAATTATGTTGAGCAGTTCTTGAGTAGACCAGAGGGACTTTACATACCACAGTTTCATCTTCGATATCCGACTGTTATTCCTGCTTTACCCTTCTGTGCGCTCAGTCGCCAATATGTCCTGTCAAAGTAACGAGAGCAAGTTCGGGATTGTTATTTGCTTTGCCACCATTATAAAAAAAAAAATATCCTTCTAAATAAATATTTTTTTAAAAAGAAAATCTTATTGAAAATTCTTTTCTAAAGAAAAAAGATAGAAATTATCGTGAGGGTTTCTATCTTAATTACGGGTAACCATTGGTTGGTTCTATCTGCGGCGATAAGAAGTGGCGAAGGGGGTTGGAATCGGCAATATCGGCGGTGGGAGATAGCTGGGAGTGTTAGTGGGGTCCGGGTTGGGTCGTAAAAACAACCGGAGGGTAGTTGTCACCCGGAGGACGAGCTTTTTCACCCCCGCGAGGGTGAGAGCGGGATGAGGAAGGAGCGAGAGAGTGTCGTGAGGTGGGTGAAAGCAGTTGATGGAATTGCATTCCTGTGCAGGGGGGCGTGATGCCACCCTAGAAAACCCCTCTGCGCCACCCCAGGCCCCGTCCCACCAACGGCCAGCCGCCCCCTCTTCCGCACGGAGAAACCGCCGACAGATCCACACAGGGCTCTGCGCATTCCAGTCGCTTTCCAGCAGCCGAAAGGGCAACTGCAACACCCCCAACTCAGGCATCATCGAAACATCGCGATTTGACTTTTTCAAAAAGTAAGTCTGAAAATGATACGAAAAATACACTTAATATTCAATTTTGATGTTTAAGAAGGTCCATTTGAGGGTGTCTAAAAATTTCAAGTAAAAAAAACATTATTTAAACCCGTCTTTTCCTGACACATGCACTGCAGTGCATGTAACATAATTGCACCTTTAAACATGATCGTAAAAATAATTAAATATAATTAATATGAACTTTATTGTAACATGAAACATTTTACATGAAAACCTTTGAATTTACACAATTTTTATAATATAATTGCTGTATGATGATCTATAACAAAATGAAAAAAATAATCTGGAAAAAAACAACATTACTTCATTTTTCAAAGCATGTGTAAAATAATAATAATCAAATTATTATTTTTTAAAATAAAAAAGTCAGTGTACCCATACAAAAACAATCTAAAACGCATCATTTTATCTATTCATAAGAAAGTTTCATAACATTGCTGAAGCATTCAAATGGAAAATTTTCAGGAAAATAAAAATAGTATATTTGCAGACCTTTCATTTTTAATCAGAAGTAACAGAAATTTGCAGTAATGCAACATTCCGGCAAGAAAGTTTACATTAAGATTTGATCTGGGACATTCATTCGATCTAAAATGACACATGCAACAAAGCATCCACGTGTGCTGTGCTAAATTGTTTGGTTTTCTTACGTGCAGTAAACAAATATAATGATTAAAAAAATCAATGTGGGGCAAGGAAAACTTTTCCAGCGGGAATTTTAGATTATTAGATTATCTAATGATTCGATCAAGGCATTGAAAAAGTAAAGTGTAATTATTTCGTGCTTTTATTCTGATAACGAATTATAAGAAATTTTAATTGATTTTTGCAGATACAATTTTTTTGGCCTTCTCTTTCCTTGTGCTAGAGTTGCTGGAATAAATTTTACTTAAAAAAATTTTTTTAAAAAAATCTTATTAGAAATAACTGAGGTATAAATGATTTTTAAAAATATTTCCAATTATTTAATGCATTTGTGGAACTTGCTGTTTTTGCAAAATTGAGCGCCAAAAACTCATTTTAAAATATTACTACGCATTATTGTCAAATAAAAATTTTTAAAAAATATTTGTATATAAAAACGTAGGGTTGAATCATATATATTACACATTACCATACGCATTATTTGTTATATTAATTGAGATATTTTAACAATTAGTAACCTGATCAATATATATAATGATATATTCAATATATATATATATATATATATATATGTATTGTAATTTGTATTTATCATTTATCTTCGGAATTATTTCACTAAACTTTATGAAACTTGGTTTATTTATTCACTTTATTATCTTGTATATTTGCACAAAGTTTGGTTAAAATTTGATCAGAATAACCTCTAGATAGGTTGATTTTTTCATAACATTTGGGCACCACCAAATTAATTCTAAATAATCTTAATTAAATTGTTTATTTATTCGCTTTATAATTTTGTACATTTGTACTAAGTTTACTTATAATCATTGTTAAAGAATAGCCTCTAGATTTATTGATTTTTTAAATCATATCTGGGAATAACTAAATGAATGCTTTAAAATATCTTTTGAATTGTACAAGTAAGGTTATGAAACTTTGTTTATTTATTCACTTTACGACCTTGTATATTTGTACCATGGTTGGTCAAAATCAGAGTAAAAGTCCAGCCGCTAGATTCGAAATATGAAATATATAAAAAATATTTAAAATAATTCAATACTTTTAAAATGATGGAGTTATGCAAACTTGTTATACATTATAATTTCGAAAAAAAGTATGGCTCATTATGTTCAGTTTTGTTAAATCGTGTTTTACAAAGAGGAAACAATAGGATAAATTTATAGTTTGTATCTTTTCTTTAATATTTTAAATAAATATAGGACTCGTTCATTTTTGACCTTTTGTAAGATTACAATTAATTAAGGTTTTTAGTAGAGGTTTAGAGTGGAGATGAAAAAAGTTAATGGCACGAGCGGGATTCAAACCCACAATCTTCGGCTAGATACGCCGCTGCTCTACCACTTGAGCTATCGCGACCTTGATCCACTAGGACATCAACTTCCCATCTCAACCCCACCTTATGAGTTTTCCCTCCTTTTTGCCATTTTTTGCCATTAACATCTCAACTAAAAACCTTAATTAATTGTAATGTATTAATTGGTCAAGCGGACCACGAAATTAGTGAACTTTTGTAAGATGTAACATTGTAATAAAATTATAAAATCATTTAAGAGCATTTGATGAATATTTACGAACAGAATAATGGCGAGAATTTAATTTCTTTTTAAACCAAATATTATTGCTTTTTCAAAGGTTTTCCGGCTTCGACTAAACCCCAATAGAAAGATTGATCCTTTTAAATGTTAATTTGATTGTGTTTGCTCCTCTCCCATGGTTTTTTCCGTTATTTCCCAACCTGTGTTTGGATCGGACTTTTAGCTAGATCAACAAAAATTTGTTGTGTTAAAGTTTAAAGCTGAGCCTTTTGGCCCCGTGATTTTAAATCAAGACTGCATTCACTTCCATGCCGCGTGGACAACGTCGAATCCTCTCCGAAATATATTCATACATGCGTGTAATTTCTATCAGGGTAATTTACATAAAAGGGAACGGATACGTAAATTAACGATCAAAGAGTTGATCAATACACATCAACCGGGTAAAAGCTTCATGATGAAATACAGTCGTTCTAATTTCAGATCGTATGGAATTTAAATATACATTAAAGCCGATACATTTTTTCTAAGGGATTTAAAATAGAAAAAAATAGCAAAAGAATGAGAGAAAGGGAGAAAACAATCCTGACAATAAATTACTATTTTTTTATTGGATCGAATGGTTGTTAAAATGTATTGACCAATATATAATATCATACATTGATTTTATAAATAAAGTTACATCAATATTTAGATACATAAGGCAAATATTCGATAAAATTTTTATATTTCTTGTACTGCACTATATAAAATAGTTATCAACTTTAACTAATACTCAGTACTTTTATCATATGATAAAAATAACATTATTCAGAGATCGTGAGATGCGGTGTGGTGTGACGTAGGGTTTAGAAAAACTGGCGCTCTCAACATAGTTGTTAAATTTAAACAATGTTCGTAAATCCCAGGCGCTGAAGATGATCTCAATGAAGATCGAAACGTTGGCACGATAAGGGGAAATGTTTTTCTAAAACCTACGTTACACCAGACCGCATCTCACGACCTCCGAATAATCATTAACTAACGGTCACTAAACACCACATAAAAATAATATGAGTATGATATGTATGGTGATTAGCGACCGTTAGTCGATGATTATTCGGAAATCGTGAGATGTAGTCTGGTGTGATGTAGGTTTCAGAAAAACATTTTCTTTATCGTGCCAACGTTTCGATCTTTATTGAGATCATCTTCAGCGCCTGGGATTTACAAACATTGTTTAAATTTAACAACTACATGTAGGATGTGGAAAAAAGTGAATTTATACAATCCTAGAAATTTTAGATTCGATCAAAGTATTTGTATTCACTCAAAGTGTTTGTTGTCTGCGTAATTGTCCCATTCTTGCATGTCGTGTTGAGAGTGCCAGTGAGATATTGCTGTTTTATGTTTATATATTGTTGGATTTTGAAGAGATGGGGTAGGAAGTCGGTATAGAAAGACATTTTTATATAGGGAGTCGGCTTCTTTGAGCTAAAAAGAACAGACGAAGGGCAAAAACGTTTGTAATGGTTCGGCCAGATTGTATAAATTCACTTTTCCACATCCTATATGTTTTTGTTAAATTTAAACAATGTTTGTAAATCCCAGGCCCTGAAGATGATCTCAATAAAGATCGAAACGTTGACACGATAAAGAAAATGTTTTTCTGAAACCTACATCACACCAGACCGAATCTCACGATTTCCGAATAATCATTAGTTTGATATTGCTTATCAATAAATTTTAATTCATTAAACAATTCACTTAAGCTTATCCGAAAAACAAACTTTTTATCTCAATACAAATAATATGTATACATTATCTTTTTATACTTCCTTTTTTTAGAATTGCAGATGATAAAGTATTTACAAAGTATATAATTGTAATAAGCAGAAAATATAAACATAAGTTTTAAACTTTAAGATTTTTAAGAGAGTGTCTTGATGTAGAACATACAATTACAGTATACACCTCCTCATTACATCCATGACGGTATGTTTTTAACTAATTTCAAAAATAAAATTTGAAGTGTGCTAAGAGAAAAGACACCCTGACAGCCTTATGACAATTTTAAATTTATTAATCAAATGAATCTGAAAGGATCTATTAAAAATATGATATTTTGGTGTACATCCTGCTATTTTGATAATAGCTTTATCATTCTTTACTAATATGTAGTTTATATTTTTGAAAAGTTTTTTTCATTATTGTTTTCAGAAAAAAATTGAAACAGTTTCTTATGATAATCAGAATATACTTTTGCTGGCACGCAAGGAATATTTTATGTATAGTATCAGTTTACCAGCCAAATATTTCAGTTGACCTTCTTTAAAAGGCTCCAATATGTAATATAGTATGCTCACATGTTTTTTTTAAAGAAGGAATTTCTGATTTTCATTATGAAAATTAAAAAAAACAAGCTGTGAGCCAAGAGATTGCGTGAATCGTTTCAAGATACGTATAACTAATTCGTGCCCTGATGACAATTTTGAATTAATCAGCCAATTATTTCAATGAAGCTTTGATGGCTTTCACCATCGAGTACATCCTCACAAATCATATTACACCTCTTAGTAACGTGATAGAAATTTCTCAGATGTATGTGCGCATGTGTGAATATATGATAAACATAAAAATACATGTAGTATTTACGATTGTCATGAGCCAACTCCGGAACAGATACGATAACATACCAATCTTCACTTCTGGATAATTTGCGCCATTTTGAAAGAAATGTAGATTTTTTAATTTAGTTTTACTGATCATTCTAGACAGCTTATCGTCGTTGGTTTGGTCTGTCAGACGAATTTCGGGCTTTTGCAAAGTTCAATGTTATCTGTATGAGTTTTGTGAATTCCAGCTTCTTTTATATGGTCTTAAAATGTGGAGTGCTAGTGGTGGTGCTTTTTCTAGTTGAAGTTTTTTAAAAATATTATTCTGTCTTTGGAATTGTAGTTAGTTTGTAAGTTTATGACTTTTTTAATGGAAATATGTTATGTTTGTACATTACACACCTTTCAAGTAGGCTCGTTTTTTGTCCTTTTGTATACGTTTGTATATTTTTTTTGTATACTTTTTGTCTGTATGATTGAGGATTAACAATAAAGACTAATTTAAAACCAAAGAACACAAACATACTTCACACACACGTATCACACCCTTCACGACCTTAATAAAGCTGCTTGACTTTACAAAAATCCCATTGAAGAGGACGTAATGCCAAATCTAGTGTGATTCACATTCATAGACAGACAAAAATGTCCGGCAACGACCAAATTCTTCACCCCGAAATGCACAGAAAAAGTCTGGAAATATACATGTAGACCATTTGAACACTTGGTGTCCCAAAATTTTATTTGAAGAATTTTTAATCGTCTCGATAATCGAGTAAAAGTCGATGCAGTGTTTTATAACTGAATTGAGTTTTTGGGTACAATTACAATAAACGTCTATTTAGAAACAAGAAATATTCCAACAAAAATGGTTTTAAATGGGTTAAGTACAAAAAAAGAAACGTATACATTCAATTTGGCTACAATAATAAAATTTCAAATAGGGAACATATTTTTAAAATTATTTTTTATCGACATTTGATGTATAGTTTTAACATTACAGTTTCTCTCTTTTTATCGGCAAAACAGATAACTCAATTCTCAATGATGAAACATCAAGAATATAAAACTATTTTGAGTTGTCATTTTATTTTTTTATAGTCGATTTCCGTATTTTTTGTCTTTCTCAATGTTTATTCACTGATAATAATATTTTTTAAAGCAATATATTATTTATATTTAAATTATATATATCAAAAATGAAAGACAGCAAATCATAATTTAAATATTAAATTTCAGTCACCAATAATGCAATGAATGAATATTAAAATAAAACATTTTATTATATGAACATGAAACAAACGTTTATAAGGGCATTTTTTGAAATAATACTAAAAACTGAATTATTTAAAATTAATTAAGTTTATTAATTATGAATAAAATAGGAAACTATTGTTTGTATAATTGTTTTATTAACAACACTATAACATTACCATCACTGAAACAAAGTCGGTTTTAATGGACAAAGGCTGGATATATTTATTTATTTACCACATCAATCAATAAAGAAATACGCTTCATTTACAATAAGCTTGTAGTGTATTCAAGCTACAATAAAGTAAAGTGAATTGCATACAATTTATGCACTAAAGTGGGCGTGGGATTTGGTGGAAGAATCGTCACCGGGTTATCGTTAATATACGTAATAAAGGGGCCGGAATTTAATTAATTAGAGATTGAAATTTGTGTCATAGAGCAATGACTGATTGATTGCATTCATGCCTATCCTTGATGTGTAACTAATACGGAAATTGAACGACAACAAACCATGTCTTGGTGTTACTATTAATTAAAGTTTGAACTGTGAAAAATATAATTTGAATGGTATTACTTCTTTAAAAATTAAATCTTGAAAATTTTATTAAGAATGAATGAAGTGTATAAATGTAGATTCAATGTTTGTTATTTTCAAAAGGTAACTCCAATCAATAACTTTATAATTAATAAATCCAAGATTACATTTCTCCTTATTCAAAAGAGTCAATCATATCAACAGAGTCTGCTTTGTAAAGAGGGAGAGGGAGAGGGAGAGAGAGAGAGAGAGAGAGAGAGAGAGAGAGAGAGAGAGAGAGAGAGACTGTACGTGATACAAAAAGATATAAGGAGAGAAGGACAGATAGATAGAGTGAAAAAGAAAGAAAGAAAGAGAGAGAGAGAGAGAGAGAGAGAGAGAGAGAGAGAGAGAGAGAGAGAGAGAGAGAGAGAGAGAGAGAGACAGAGACAAATCTGATCATCAGGCTTGTATCTCTGCATGCCAATTGCTGCGACTTTTTCAGAACTCTTGAAAAATATTCTGTTTATTTGCTAGGTTGCGTGATACTAGATTTTACGTTCCCGCAAGACCTATCGGCGTTGCCGGTGGGGTATAACCAGCCCCGTGCTTTGGCTAATTTAAAGACTGAAAAACAATGTTGTGTGTGTGTGTATATGTGTGTATGAGAGAGAGAGAAAGAGAGAGGAGAATGAGAGAGAGAGTGAGTGAGAGTGTGAGAGAGAGAAATATTTAGAAATAATTAAACCATGATGACGGTTTAGTTTATTGGTCACAAAGTAGTACAGAATTTTCACGTATTTCCTTATAAATGCTATATTATTTCTGTAATTTTTTATTACTTTTGCCTTGATTGTCTTTAACTTATCCCTTATCACTCAATCTGTTATAACTTAAAATGTCTACTTTACATCTGTCGATTCTTTTTCAAGTCAAAACTTTTTCGAGTGTTTAGACGTTGCATTGAAAATTGCTCTTATTGAATTGATCACTTCGGAAAGGAAATTATCCAATTTAAATTCACCATATTCATCTTTCAGTTCCGTGTATTTCATCAAGTTATAAATCCGTGCTTTGGCTGTCCAAATTTGTTGATTGTGATGATCTTGTGTTTTGTGCTGGTTAGTTTTGTTACCCGTTTATTAAGTGTAATAAATTATTTAATATTCTCGGACGTTTAAAAGATGTTGTACTGTGTTGTGAAAAAATTAGGTTTTACAAGTTTGTTATAAACAAAGTTTTGTATTAAATTTTTATTGACGTCCAAGAAATTATACACAGTTTTCAATATTCAAGTTTCGACTTTTTTTTTTATTGAGTTTACAGTTTAATTATAAAAAATATTTTCACGGTTTATTAAAAAAAAATAAATTTATTTTGAACAAGATAAATAATGCTTTTTATTTGTTTTATTTGCATTCCAGTAGATGCTTTAATAAATTTTTTATTGTTGGTAAGTTACTCTAAATTCATTATCAAATTTTTCGTAATTTCTTCATTATTTTAAAATTTTGTCGATTGCCCAAACGCTGCTGTATGATTTTAGCAAACCGTAAGCCAAACCTAAACTGTTTTTGGCTAGATTCTTGAGCAATTGACTTGAGGCACATCGTGGTTTTTATGAATTATAACCCAACCGAGAAATTGCTAACACTAAGGTTTTGGTAATATATAAATTTCATACGCTCCGCTCATAGACCTAGATCATGGGTTCGAGACCAACCGACCCCTCTGGAATTTTTGACCCCTTTCGTCTTCTAAAACACCATTCTAGTAGCAATTTTACCATTGCCGAAATTATTTTGTGTATGACATTTTGCCGAAAATAAATATTTTTATTATAATACATTATGTTATTATAAACCATTTCCGTTAGTATTAATTTGAAATTAAAATAAAATTCTGTTTTTATAATTAAATAGATTTAAAAAAACTTTGTATTCAGAAACCAATAAAGAAACATAATTTTGAAAATAAAATCCCAATGTGAAACATACTTAGCTTTGTTTATATTTGTTTTGATTGGTCAGCATACTACCATCTTTGTGAATCTTATTTTTTACCATAAACATTTTTAATTGAATTTAACGTCCTCAAAGTCACGTAATTCAATGGTGCGGTTATAAATGAACAATTATTGGGTTGTCCGGAAAATAATGCAGGATTTTGGTATTAAACAAAAAAAAAGAAACTAGTTACTTTAAAGCAATGTTCTTTAATCAAAATAATTTCCCATACNTGAGTAATCCTGTAAACGTAAACAGAATATTTTATATAGATTTTTTTTAATGAAAACTTAAAATCCTGCATTATTTTCCGGACAACCCAATATTTTGCATTCTCTGTTTCTGTCGAAAATCCTTCTCGTCCAATATATTTGTTATTTAATTGTTCTTAAAAATTGCAATTTAATGCAAGACATAATGATATTATATAAAGGAAGGATAATATTTTAAGAGATAAGATTTTATTGGAATGACTGAAGAGGAATCTTTAGGAAGCACTGCCTCATCATCCTCTGTCATAAATGTCATTTATATATATTCTTCCAAGTGAAAAACCCCTTATCAAATCGGGGATTTATCTCGTTGAGTAGTATTTTATTTGGAAAATTAAGATAATCTTGTCCAGTTTATTGTGGAATATAAAAATGTTCTGATCCTACAAGTTTTGAAGAGAAAATTAAAGAATAACTGTACTTGAAAATACAATAACTTTACTTTTTCAAGACCTTTGGTTAATTACAGTTTACAAAAATGATCAATAAATAAGATATTTGTTACATTTCTTTAAGTACAAATTTTCTACAATTCTCGAAAGCCTTAATGGGCTATAGACAAATATTAATGTAAATATGTGTCTAGTGTATAAAAATAAGTTGATAATTGAATATAAACAAACACATCTACACAGAAAACTAACACAAATTTAACAAATACCTGTATGATGTGGGAAAAAGGAAACATGTTTCTAAATCTCGGACCCTGAAGATGATCTCAATAAAGTTCGAAACGTTGGCACAATAAAGAAAATGTTTTTCTCAAACCTACGTTATACCAGACGGCATTTCACGTTCTCCGAATAATCATTAACTAACGGTCATTAATCACCACACAAATATAAACAAAGCTGAGTAAGTTTCACATTGGGCTTTTATTTTCAAAATTATGTTTCTTTATTGGTTTCTGAATACAAAGGTTTTTAAAATCTATTTAATATAAAAACAGAATTTTATTTTAATTTTCAAATTAATACTAACGGAAATGACATAAAATAATGAATTATAAAAAAAAATTATTTTCAGTAAAAAGTCATACACAAAATAATTTCGGCAAGGTAAAGGCTAATAGAATGGTTTTTAAAAAGAAGAAAGGGGTCAAAAATTCCAGGGGGGACGGTTGGTCTCGAACCCACGACCTAGGCCTATGAGCCGAGCGTATGACATACGGTTACTTCGCTTCGCTTACCTTGAGTAAAAAAATAGATTTTACTTTTCATCAAGATTTAGATTAGGTATATACAATTAAAAGGAAAAATTAAAATAACCTAGTTTTAAAATTTTCTAAAAAGTTTTTAGTAAAATGATAAGTTCAGCAAAGCAAATAAGGATTGTAAAACCTCAGTCACATTTGTTTTCTACTTGAAAGTGGGTTCCGTTATGAGATTTTCCAGAAAAATCTTATACATTGGGGTAAAAAAAGCATAAATAAACAAGCACACACACGTATGTACATATTACAAGTGAAAGTACTAATGGTTTATAAAAGGAAGCTATAATATAAAATAAAACGCGGGGTTGAATAAATTCGTTTTGCATTCCAAACACATTTTCTCTAACCGATTCCATTACCGCTTTACGATGTCTAGACCTCAAATGTAATTGTTAATATCAGTTGTATTATCTATTTGATTTGAATCTGCCCTGTAATAAACTGGAGGGAAATTAAAGAAATCAATTTGTTTTAATGGCAGGCTCATCCCGTTTCTATCTATTATTTCGAAAAGGGTCGTGCTTAACGGAGCGACGAGCTTTTTCCGAGAAAATGCTTCATTCGGGAAAGTAGAGAGTGAACGAAAATTTCAAATTATTAATTAATTTGGCCCTCATTTAAATTGGACCGGGGTACGAGGAAAAAATTACTCTTTAACTCGGAAAACTTTCTTGCAAGTTGAAGACTTGCTCGCTTGTCAAACAAGACTGGTCGTCTGAAATTAAGCGAAAGTTGATCTTTCTAATTGGACAGAACAACCTTCGGGAGTTGAACGATCCTCGGTTGACGGAGATTGGAGGAAACTTCCTTTATATCCTTGTAAAACATATTCTAAAATAACAATCTTCCCGGAAGAAATTTCATTTGAGTATCTGCCAAACTTCTTGAAAGATTCTCTTCACTCCATTAAAGAAAAAGGAACACACTCATTTTATTGGATCACATAGATAAAGCACTTGTTGCTAAATAATCTGTCCAAAACAAGTATGCACATAGAATCGAATCCACTTCCATTCCAGCCAATTTATGATGATTTTCAATACTTGGAATATTTGGTATAGAACAATGCGTTAATAAAATGTACAAAAATGTATTACATTTTAACGTATGAATTTACGTTAAATAAACAACGCGTTCATGGTTCATTGACTCACAATTGTATCCGTGATACGAAGTTTACACAAAAAGATACATACATGTATGTCATTGTGATAAATCTGACAAAAAGTATTTCTAATGTAATTTAACGTAAAATGTACTTATTCAAATATAATGCATATCATGTATCAATGAAAGCCTCCGTGGGGAAAAAACATGTAGACCAAACCACATCTAGATGAATTGGAAAACTGCTAAGAACTAGAATAGCTGAAACAAATATAGGAACAGACTTCTATAACGCTGGAACTAAAAATCTGTAGACAAAGTAACGTGTATTTAGTTTTTCTCTATTACTTCCAAATATATATTTTCATCTTTTTCACAGTGGCTTTTTTCATGTACATTATGAACCAATTTATTTTTTTTCCAAAATGAACTCTTGGACGTTTATATCAGTAAAATGTATCACCGACAAAAAGTGTAAGAAGATAAATATATAAAAGATTAATAATTAATTTTAATAGTAATAACAATCTTTGTTATTGGTCAAGGGGACCACGAAAACTAGTGAAAGTTTTCACTTGCAGTTCAATGCAAAAATTTCTTAATCGGTTAATAATTTCGATAATTCTTAAATAGATTAAGCTGATTTTTAACGTATAATTTCAAGAAAGGGTAAAAAAACAGAGAAAAATAATTTAAGTTTCTAAAAATAACTGAAATTTCTGCCAAATGGCCGAACAAGTGACTCTACTATACAACCTTCAATAGACGTCTGGGATGGAGGGACACGTGTGAAAACCGCTTATAAAATTTTAACCACCTGTTTATTAACAGAACCTTCCCTTGTGAAAAGCTTATTTTCAGATGTATCCGAGTTGTTCGGGGGATGAAGGGTTTACCGGCGGCGGGGCTCCCATTGGGAAGAAGACTCGCAGGCACATACGTGATAAGAATCTTCCCTCCGGTGGATGTTCCAGTCGACAGGACAACCCTTGATGACCCGGATAGTCCGGCCTTTTTTTTTCTAAATAAACAAACACTACCATTGAATGTAAATTTCTTTCGGTTTATCTCCGGTTTTATCGCCTTTCTTTAAAAATAGCATATATAAATAAAACTTTCTTTATTATAAATTTATACTGTAATAATATAAATAATTATATATTATAAATATTCAATTTAATTTTTCTGTTACTTTAACCTTTTAATCAGTAATCAACAAATAGAACGGAAAAAAAATTATAAAAATATAAAGTAGTAACCTTAACAGTAAATATTTAATTAACTATATTAACTATTGTGAAAATTCATAAAATAAAATATCTGTAATATATGTTCAGCTTGCTTTAAAAATAACGTTTACCGATTTTTTGAACGGACGTATCATGACAAATTTAACAAAACCTGCAAGTTGTTTAGCATACATTACACACAGTTTTCTGGATAAATTTACTGAAAATCATTTACAGTTTTTCCTATTTTTTGTGCGACTAAAAACATTGTATTTTTAATTTTTAAAGCATACCACTTATATTTAAATTTTTTTGCAGTTTTATAATTTTTAATCAGAAAAACTATCTTATGAAAAGTAATAGAAAAAACAATAAATCTATTAAAATTTGCATCACAACAAATAATTATATTATGGGGCATCATAATACATAGATCATTACACTTTTTGTCGGTGATACATTTTACTGATATAAACGTCCAAGAGATCATTTTGGAAAAAAAATAAATTGGTTCATAATGTACATGAAAAAAGCCACTGTGAAAAAGCTGAAAATATATATTTGGAAGTAATAGAGAAAAACTAAATACACGTTACTTTGTCTACAGATTTTTAGTTCCAGCGTTATAGAAAAATAATAATTTTTAATTGTAACAAAACTTTTGATATTAACAAGTATAAAATCAATTACAATAAACAAATCTTTATTAACAAAACCACCCTTGTTTCCTCCAAACAATTGGAATGGGAGTACAATGATCTGCCGCCGTAATCGAGCCTCTTGTCCTATCGGGTGACAATCGTACTCGAACCAAAGGCTTAATTAAAAAAAAAAGAAGCTCCAGTAGTAGAGAACCTAATGCGGGACATCTAGGGACTATTCTCTTCTGATGACTATGTTAGAGCTCACCATTTCGGACCGTTTGGAGGTGGCCGAATGTTTCTTAGTGCAGCGAGAACAACCAACGATCATCTCTAGGGGTCGTACATCGCAGGCAACCAACTGCCGTAGTCTATCGTGGATGATAGAGCGCGGCCCACCTAGGAACTTGGCCTAAGTCGTTGGCCAAAGCATCTGCCCGGGCAAGATCTTCTCGTCTTAAAATCATACTTTTAAGAACAAAAAAAAAATGAAAAAAGTACATGTCCATTTGGCCATAGTGCATCCGGATTAGGATAATCTTTCTCTTGTGGTTTAGACACTCAGGGGTATCACCTACCTCCCGTACTTTTCACTCTCAAGAACTATTCGGGCTACAATTTCTTTGCAGTATTCTTTATAGCTTGTAAAGCTCCTGAGGTAGGATTTCGATAGTAAGGTCTGGAGGATGGCCGTCCTTTCACGCCCACGTTGCTCTCCAGCCCGTCCACACAACTGCTAAATTTTTACAGACGGGTCCGATATTTCATCGTTCGAAACCCGATGAGAGGGGATCTACCGAGTATGAGCTCCAAGGGAGTCGCACTATAATACTCGTTTTATCGGTATATAACTAAAAATAAAGGCTTATTATTAAAAGTAAAGCGTCGGGGTACAGTTCCGAAGACTGTGAGTTTCAATTCCATCCTTGCCAATAGCTTTTCGTTCGTTTTCAAATTTCTTAAAATTAACTTCTATATAATGAATGGGACTGAAATCGATAAAAAATAACTCTTAATTAATGATAAAGAAACAATCAAGCTTTATTTACGTGCAAACAAAATAATGGCTTTTAAAATCTCTGTTCTCCGATAAAATTGAAATATCATTAGACAAAATGGACAAGAGATTTTTTAAAGTCAAATATATTTAAGTATTTGTTTTCATCGTTTTTAAGCTAGGATTTTCAAATAATTTAAATAGCGTAAATTACAAAATGAAAAATAAAAAAACCCTAGCTTGTAATTGGTACAGAAGACCGTTGTTGGTTATTTTTTCAACATAAAAGGAAATTCGACCACCCAGGCAGTATTTATGTGGGTGTATTGCTCATTAAAGACCGTCAATAATATGGCAAAATTAAAAGTACAAATCATTATATATGCAGTTATCATCATCGTGAATTAAATTTGAGCGATTAAACTCCTTTTTGCGTTAGGAACAAAATTAATTGAATTATTCAATAAAACGTATGGAGATTATATTCATCAAAAGGTATAATTACATAAAAACTAGTTGTTTGAAATAATACTACAAAATAAAAAATATACGTATTAAAATCACGCTCATTGGTATTTTCGTATAGGTAATTTTTCAAAAGTTATTTAAAAAAACGGAGTCCGTATTTGTTAATAGTTTTTTATAATAGTGCATGCAATGTCAAACTTTCAAGAATGAAAGTATTTTTACTAATTCATCATGTGATGGATTGAAAAAAGTATTTTTTTATTGTGTTGAAAACCATCCCATTATTTTTGTTTTTAATCACAAATTTAGATCTCTTTAATCTGTATTTGATATTTTCATTAAAGCAATCATCTAATTGTAATTAAATATTTTAGTAAAAAAGATTGGCAAATGATTGTACGTATTATGCACAGTGGGTAAAATTTTTTTTTACGTGGGTTCGCAACAGCAGAGGTCATATAAACCCTCAGCGTGCCGGTTAAAAAAAAAAAAAAAGCCCATTTGTAAGTATGTCAGGTTCGAATGCAGGGCCGCTGGATTCGAACCCGGGACCTTTACCTTACAGTGATGAGCGCCGTGTCAACGCCTAAACCGTTGCGGCCACCGACGCCCCTTGATAAAAATTGTAATTGACACAGTAACGAGATATTTGAGTAAACAACAATTTTTATTTATTTAAGGAAGTAAATTAGGTAAAAATAGCCAAAAAATTTAAATTACCATAAAATTCAAAATTTCCAAGCCTTTAACAAATTGCACTATAAGAGTAATAAACTACGCCCACAGAGCGTTGACATTTTATGTAATAAAAAATTTAAAGGCATAATTAACATTTCAATATTTTGTCATTAAGCCCTTTGCATTGACAACGAAGAAACAAAGTTTTGGGTTATTTCAAGAATTTTCCATTATTCCAATTTACCCAATCTTGTGTCAAAACATCGTTAGGCTATTTTATTTTTTTCGGCCTTTTTCAAAAAGTCCAAAAATCCTATAAATATCTAATGGTTAGGGAGGATTTAGGAATCCCAAATTTATTAGTCCATACATCTCTCCTACCTACATTTGGCTTGCCCCAGAATTCAGAAACACCTCAATTCCACAAACGGATGGGCACGTTAAAACAACCCAGAATTAAATCCCAAGTATTCCAAAGCCATTGTTATAGGATTCAGTAACCTTCTGCCAATTCGCAAAGCCGCCTCCTTTACCACTTTTAAATCCCTCCTGCAACAGCACCTCTTTTCCTTCCAGAGACAAACGTAGCCCAACAATTGTATTAGGTACTTTTGCTACATGGGAAAGCTTTTTCCCTTTTTTCTTGTTCAACATTTAGGTTCAAATTTCGCGATTATGTTTACTCCAAACAGGGAACTCATTTTCCTTCTTTTTGATTAACGATTCTGGGTTTGAAGAAGAAGCTCGTCTTTTTCAAAATATACACAATTTATACAGCGACATCTGATTGTGTTTGTGCTTAACAAATAAACCTTGAAGATTGTTAAAAATAATCAAACTTTTATAAAAACAATTAAAAACCAAGTAAATTTAATGAAACAATGCGAACATAGCATATGTATTTCATACAATTCGAACTTTGAAACCTGCGTGGGAAGTTGAAGTAATCTTTGATACTGTTTGTGAGTCGGAGATGGCCGGGTTTTTTAACCATTCTGAGAATGCGACGTTTTTTTCTCTGAGGGCATTTTTGTGTCTTTTTTTTAACTTTTTCACTGTGCTGAAACTCATATCTAACCGATAGATAACTTCACGGCTTTCAATTTTCATTTCCAACTTTCAAACGTCGTGTTATCTTTTTGATTCTCGCCGACAAATGAAATGGCCACGGAGAGCTTTAGTGAAGATTTTCTAATACTTCATTTTAACTTATTAAAATCACTAGTCATAGTGGTCCGCTTGACTAATAAATATATTTCAATTAATTAAGGTTTTTAGTTGAGATAAAACCTTAAAAAATGGTAAAAAGGAGAAAAATTCTAAACGTGAGGTAGAGATGGGAAGTTAGTGTCCGAGTGGATCGAAGTCACGATAGCTCAAGTGGTAGAGCAGTGACGTATTTAGCCGAAGGTCGTGGGTTCGAGTTCCGCTCGTGACGCTTACTTTTTCATCTCAACCAATACCTTACATAAAAACTATTCATTATTTTTGACGCACATATAGACATATAATAATGTTTGACCAAAAAGACTAACTTGTTTATTTCTTTTAACAAACATGTGGATCTGTGTCAATACTTTTTTTGATTTTCATAATTTACATTTTTGTTTAATTTATCAACAGTGCTAATTAATAGATGAGATTGCAATTTAACAACCCGATCATAGATGTGCACACAAAGTTCTTGGATTTTTGCGATTATAAGCAACTGAATTGGTTAAAATAAATATATACTTCATTATTTTTCATAAACATATGAATAGAATAGTAATGATTTTTAATATGTAAAGGCTTGGTTGAGATGATAAAGCTAGTGTCACGAGCGGGATTCGAACCCACGACCTTCGGCTCAATACGTCACTGCTGTAACCACTTGTATTGAACCGAAGGTCGTGGGTTCGAATCCCGCTCGTGACACTTGCTTTTTCATCTCAACCCAAGACGTTACATAAAAAGAATAATTAATTAAAATAATTAATATAGTCAATTAGACCACTAAACATAAATGGATTAGTAATAATCATGTTTACCGAAAAAGAATATCATGTTTATACCTTTTTGTAAATATGTTCATCTGTATTAATATTTTTTAATTTTAGTAATTTGCATTTTTTGTTTACTTTAAATCAACCATCAAATTTCTATAACGTATTGCTACCAAAATGTTTTAATGTAGGTTACTTAAAAAAATATTCATAAAAAATCTTTAGCATATGAATAAAAAATGCGGTGTGCCAATATTTTTTTTTGGTTGTATTACCTTATTCAAGTTGTTTAAATGTGGTTAATCAAATGCTGATAGTGGAGTTGGGTAAAATATATTCCTTTAATATTGTACAAAAATAAATAATAGAATACGAAAAAATTATTGAAGAATTAAAAGTTTCCAAATAGATAATTTTTTGAAATGACATTTTTAATAAATACATTCTTTCAATTACCATAAAAAAAATGATGAACCTCCCCCGAGTGTTTAAACAATAATTGATCGTAGTATCAAACCCTGTAGACAACAGGCTCTTTGCGTTAAAAAAGCTGATTTAGAAGAGACGTCAGTTAATCCACCTTCATCGCTGGGGCTTCAATAACCTGGTGAAATGTGATAGCCCTTCGGTGGACGTGGTGGTGGCGGTGGCAAGGGTTGGGAAGTGGCGAAAAGTGCGTCACTCTATATTGCCGGGACGGCAACCATCAATTACAGCCTCCCGCAGCAACGGACCCACTAATAATCCTTAATAGACAATATACCCAGCTCTATTAAATACAACGTAGTGCATTCTCGGTGAATGGGGGCGTCGACGGTCCCTTTTTGAACGACTAACGGACAACAAACTTCTACCTAATAACAGTTTATGTTTTGATGAAAGTGCGCGTATTGAACCGACCGTACTTATTGACAGCCCTGTTGCATTGCAGTTGATTATTGGGGGATTACTGCCAACTTTGCGGTTTAGAGGTTGTGTAAAAATAAAAAATTATGATTTGCAAAAAAGCAAAGTGGTAGGAGGGAAAAATGATTTTTGAAGGCAAAGAAATAGAAGTATTTGAAATCTATAAATATTTAGAAGTACACGTAAGCTCCTCTTTTTTTTATTTTGGTGCTCATTATTGTGAAGTTAAGCAATCAAAATTGTCACTAGAAATAAAAATTATTTGGTGCAACGTCCCAAACTATATTTCCGACCAAGTTGAGAAACTACAGAGATTTTTTGTTGTTTTGTCTCCGTCAGAGTAGTTTTCATAATATGGCAATCTTCGAGTTAGGAATAAATATATTTGTTTACCCTCTAGGGCTACAATTAAAATATATATAGAAGGTTTAAAACTGCCTGCTTATTGACAAAAATATCATAAGAATACTAATATAGATGTAAACAAAACAATATGAAAAAAACTAGAAAATACTTGAAGTAAACATTCATTATAACTTGTGTGGTGTTTAGTGACGTTACTTAATGATTATGGAGGTCGTGAGATGCGGTCTGTTTTGACGTAGGTTTTCGAAAAACATTTTCTTTATCGTGCCAACGTTTCGATCTTTATTGAGATCATCTTCAGAGCCAGGGATTTATAAACATTATTTACATTTTAAAAATACATACAGGATGTGAAAAAAATGAATATATACAATGCTAGAAAATTTCAGATAAAAAAAAATGAATTTATACAATGCTAGAAAATTTTAGATAAAAAAATAAATTTATACAATGCTAGAAAATTTTAGATTCAAAATATTCATTATAAGGGCAGAAAAAATCAGAATAAAGAACGAAAAGCTAGAAATAACCTTTTCCATAGATTAAGGTTTTTAGTTGAGATAAAAAAGTCAATGGCACGAGCGGGATTCGAACCCACGATCTTCGGCTTGATACGCCGCTGCTCTACCACTTGAGCTATCGTGACCTCGATCCACTCGGACACCAACTTCCCATCACAACCTCACCTTTTGAATTTTCCTTTTTGCCATTTTTCAAGGTTTTTATTTTTCGAATGGCAAAAAGGAGGGAAAATTCAAAAGGTGAGGTTGAGACGGGAAGTTGGTTTCCGAGTGGATCGAGGTCACGATAGCTCAAGTAGTAGAGCAGCGGCTTATCAAGTTTAGGTTGAAATGAAAAAGTTTTTTTTTCATTTTTTAACCAAAACCTTACATAAAAAGATTCAGTAATAATTGAAGGGAAGTAATTTGGTCAATAGACCACTAAATATAATGGATTTAATATTGATACTATTGATACTCTTATTCAGAAATATCTGCTATCAGATTGAAATACTGAAAAAACAACATAGAAGTAAAAATCGTTTGTAAGAGAGAATATGCAAAAATTAAACTTGCATCAAAGCCTTTTTGCAATAATCAACCGTGTTCATAACGCTTCATAACCGTGTAAATTCTCACGTTATTTACGACATTATGGGACGCTAGAGTTTAAATTACGGCAGGACTTACAAGCGTTGCCGGTTGGATATAACCTGCCCCGTTAACATTATCAGAGTGAGTGAGTATGTGATGTTATACGGAGAGACAGGCATTTTTATGCAGATGGAGGTGGACTTATGTCTAGATAGACAGATATGGAGGTAGATAAACCACGATATAGATTCTTTAACTGTACTGACTGTGTCTTGTTGTATTTAACACGATTTTAATGGAGATGCAGTCGATGTTCGTTAGGTTTATGGGAAAATTAATATAGTTAAACTAATAATTTACAATCTCTCTCCTAAAAAAATAAAAAGTATATATATATATATATATATACACATACGTGAGTTGTTTTATTGCACCACTAGCTACCGAATTTGAGGGCGTTCCCATTGAACAGCGTAATTACTTTGTGGCTGAAAAAACAGCGAGGTTCAATTTTGGCAAATCGTGTTTGATTTTAATTTGAAATTGAAATTCACTACCTTTGCGATTAGTTTAAGCCGGTAAAACAAACAAATAAACAAGAGATAAAACAAATAAATTAATGAATTTAATTGGTAAATTGAGCCCACTTAAAATTGATTGGCTCTGACGGTGGCCGGGAGAACGCGGTAGAAAAATAAAAAAAAACATCATCGTTTTTTCTAACCGTCAAGGCTTTTAATTATGCGTCGTACTGTAATTTTCAAAAACCACCACCTGTGGGATACATGTAAATGATGAATTATGCTAATTTTGAGGAAGATTTTTTTTTTCCAAAATCAGGAAAAATCATAATTTTACATACTTGTCAAAGCGTTCTTTGGTTCTGATATCGTATTGATTTGACAAATCCTTTGAACCGATATTACGTTTAACATATACTGGGTCTCACTCATGACGGTTTGTGATTGGAAATACACTTCAAAAGAAGAGACGGTCGGAGAATGAACGACTCCAGTTCCATTTCTAATACGCCGACTTTGTATGCTTTTTTTTAGCCTACTTCACCTGTGGGATATTTATTTAAATTGGTACAATGAAGATTAAATACGAAAAAACCGTACACAATCGAAAATTAGAATTTTTTTCTAGCGGTTATCATTCAAAGATGGAAAATAGTAATAACATTGACCTAATTTAACGAATTAATATAAATAAAACTTAAAAATAAGAATAAAAGCTTAGCGTTGATGACGTCCTTTTTTGAAATCACTTTGATTTTCTTTTTTTTTCTATTCTTCTAAACATGTTGAGCATTATTTTCGAAGGCTCGAGAATCACCCACCCTGGTTGTCGTCAGTCTGGAGTCAGACATCGGTCTTATCCGTCCAGCAGCTGAGGTAGTGCTTTGGGGGCTACCAACAACTAGGTTATTTCAGCCCCCAACACAATTAGTTCCTAAATCCTTTCACACTCTAAATAAACTGCTTAAAAATGAATAGGGATATTTGAAATTTGTCCTCATTCTATTGATTTTAATTAAACTAACCGATTCTTGTTAGTTGGACAAAAGGCAATAAAAAATACAAAAGCAAAAATAAAAAATGTTAATCCTCATTTTTAAAACCGGATTTACTTAAGGATAGTAAGCATGAAGATCACTCATTTTATAAACAAACACCTTTTCTCGACTTTTCTCAATTTTAATCCAGTTGTATTCTCATTAACCATGAGAATACATTAACCCATTAACCAATCATTATCTTGAACCAGAATTTCACAATATTATTGTCAGAATGGAGGTCACCGGCAAGTGGATATCGCAGAGGCAGTTCGCGTTCGTCAGATTGTCGTCTCCCGGGTTGTAGCCTGATTCTGAGAGACTGAAAGTGCCAATAGGAGACCTGGTAGCGGATCTCAGCGCATTACGACGCCATGGGAGTAAAGAAATATAGTCATCCTGCAGACCGGAACCCTTTCCATAGTGCCCGCCAGATCCTAAATGAAGTACAGAATGTTTTTGCAAGGCCTTTATCAACATAAACGATTCGTAATCGTTTGTAGGAATTTGTCCTTACGTCGTATGTACCTTTGAGACCACCTGCAATTTAGGAGAATATAGTGGAGCGAGCGCCTAAAGGTGGCCATTCACGATCACTCCAAATGGAACCGCGCCAAGCCGTACAGCTCCATTTGGAGTGCCAGAAATTTGAGGGGGCATTCACCACCGCTCCACAGCCAGTCGCTCCGAACGTCAACCAGTGAATTACCTTATCAAAATGGATGACGATCTCTTGTGCTACTCTTCTGTTTATTTACATATTAAAAACAAAAAATCGAAGAGAAAATGGTGTAAGAAGTGGCTCCTGAACAGAAGCCGTAATACCCACATCAATTTGATGAAAGATCTTTCCCTTGAACCCGCTGATTGGAGGAATTATTTAAGGATGGATGAAACGTCTTATTTATTCATTATATTTAGTGTTCTGTTGACCAAATTACTTTTTTCAATTATGTAATATTTTTTGTAAGGTTTTGGTTGAAATGAAAACAAAGCGGGATCTGAATCCATGGCCTTCGGCTAAATACGCCGCTGCTCTAGCACTTGAGCTATCGTGACTTCGATCCTCTCGGACACCAAAAAATGGCAAAAAGAGAGAAAATTCGAAAGGTTGTAGGTTGTGATGTGGAGTTGGTGCCCGAGTTCGAACTATCGAAGTCAGGATAGCTCAAGTGGTTAGCGCAGCGGCGTATTTAGCCGAATGTTGTGGATTCGATCCCCTCGTGACACTATTTTTTCATTTCAACCAAAATCTTACAATAAAAAGATTAACGTCTTATTTATATTTACTCCAGCTTGTTACCCCCTTGATTAGAAAACAAAAGACAGTCATGAGAGAAATCATCACTACATGAAAGGTTGGCAACTACATTACGATTTCTCGCTACAGGGATGAACTACAAAGAACTTAAGTTCTCTACTACGATTTCTGATCATTGTTAGGGGTACCGCATCTCTCATTGCATTTGTATCCTTTGTTTTGAAAACGTCGACCAACTGGTTGAGAATCGAATGTCTTTTATTTCTATCGTGATAATATAATCATTGTCCACCACTTTCATACAATTCAATCACCTCAATAATAAAATCTCGATTGTATGTCATTACCAATAAAGAATAAACGTTTTTGACTTTTTGAGAATGTACGGCGGAGATATTTGCTCAGTGATAGAAAGACGGAGACTGCGCCAAAAAAATGAGGGTTTTCCGATTCACGACCAGGCCAGCGCGCCAACCTCCACGACAGGTTTTCCCATTTACGAACGCGCCATGCCGTCGTCGCGCCGTAGAAATTTGGAGTGGCGCGATGGAGTTTGGACCGGTCGAATATTCGGCTCAGCCGGGCACGCCAGTTCAGTTTTGCCATTGACGTGGTTTTTGGAAGGCGTTTGGACTGCTAGGAGCGATCGTGAATGGTCACCTTAAAAGAGTACAACATTTGGTATGCTGTTATGTTTACTGATGTGTCGAGTTTCTGTCTGTACAGGCGCCGAATAGTCTACCGAGAACAGGGGGTACGTATAATGTCCCAGTTTATGCTCCCTTCAGTGCAGTTTGGATGAAAGTTATAACTGTCTGGGCTGGGATTTACAGTGGAAGACGAACTGGAGTCCATATTGTTGAATGCAACCTCACAGCAGTCCGTTGTGTTCAAGAAATTATTGAGGAATACATCCTTAAAAACAGGGATCTCATTGGCAGGGATTTCCGATTTCTGGATGGCAATGCCAGACCTCATAGAGTAAGAGTTTTCGTCAATGTTTACAAAACCTGGTAATTTTCCATCTGCTCTCCCTCCATTGTCTCCAGACCTCAATCCCATTGGGCACATGTGGGATGCATTGCAGAAAAGACTTTCGATCACCATCCGCAGCCAGTTGACCTCCAACTTGGTGCAGCGTTGCAACATCTATAGAGTGAAATTCCTTATGAAATTAGAGACAATCTTTTTGACGGTATGCCTAACACAGGTACACAGAAGTTTTAGCTAATAGAGGACATTGTAGACGGTATTAATTGTTTAAAAAATTATTGTGTCCAATAAACAAAATTGTAGAATTAAAACCTTTTATTTCATTATTTTTAAAATCTCGTAATTAAATTTTCATCCAGTAACACCGCATCTCACGGCCTCCAAATAATTTTTAATGGCCTTCAGCACTGTCGGTCATTATGCTGGGTTGCCTTTATTAAGTAAGACTAATAAACATGGTTTGAACCAACAATGTAACAAGTGTGCCAATAGCGTTTTGGTGTAATGTACTTTTCGGCTTTATTTATATTTTTTGATACATTAGATAAATAATTTGGTTCACTTTTTCATATAATTTTAATTACTTTATATTGATTGACTGGCTGACGAATTGATGGACGTAAAAGTTTAATGCCAACTAAAAAAAAGGTTGGAAATTCACTAAGTTTTCAAAACCTTACATTTTGACTTTCAACAGGTTTCAACCTTCTGCGTATGAATATAGAGGACGTTATAATTTTTTTCGAAGGCTCTTTTTCGTCTAGACCCGTAAATCAGAACTGCCAACTTATCAAAATTATTTGTACATTGCCATCAAAACAAGACGTATTTCCAAGACCAAACAAGCCCATATTATTAAAACGTGGCCGCGGGTCGGACAGAGAAAACACAGGAAGCCGACAACCCAAATAAAAATAAAAACCCCAGGCTCCGTCGTGTTGTAAAAAAAACACAATGGAGTTCCGAGAGTATATAAATTACCAGGTTCTATCCTTTTTTAAAGTATTTTTTACCTCCAAAACTCGGCCCCTTTTTAGAATGGACACTTCATATCTTTGTAGGTCGCACAACTGTTTAAACTTCGCACCACCCCGTCATTAAAAAGACTTTTGCATTTCATTTCGATTAAAAAGAAAGACAAATTGAGCGTGGGTATTATTTGGAAAGGTAATTCCGCAGGGAGAAACTCCAAACACCATCGACCTGATGGACCTGTAGAGATTCAAAGTCGACTGTGTGAAATTAATTCAACTAATACCACTAAAGGCACTTCGCCCATTACAGGACTGGCCTCTGTCAAAGGCTGGCCGTTATAACAGTTTTTACCAAACGAAAACTTGGTAATTTTATTCCAAACTTGAATGTAAATTTCCAAACAAAACATTTCAATTTCTACATGCTAGAAAGGATGGAAAAAGTTTATTTTAAATAAACCAATCTTCATAAGAAATTTAAAAATAAACTTTAAATCAAAAATCTATCATGCCATTTGTAAATTTTAGACATTGCCTTAAAACTAAGCATTCATTACAAAAACTGTCATGATCACATTCTTTACACATATTGGCTTATGGTTGGATAGAAATTTTTCAACTCATATTATTCATTTTAAACAAGGCAAAATTAATTAAAACAACTCTTCCAATAGTATATTAATTTTAAACAAGGAAATAAAAATTCTAGGCTTAGTAATAGATAAACCTGGAATACACATATTAGTAAAGCTTGTAACAGAATACATTCCATTACAATTATTTCAGATTTTTAGTTGAAATAAAAAAGTCAATGGTACGAGCGGGATTCGAACCCACGATCTTCGGCTAGATACGCCGCTGCTCTACCACTTGAGCTATCGTGACCTCGATCCACTCGGACACTAACTTCTCACCTCAACCCCACGTTTTGAATTTTCCCTTCTTTTTTCCATTTTCCAAATGTCGTGTAATCTATTCGATTTTCGGCGACAAATGAAATGGCCACGGAAAGCTTTAGTGAAGACTAAAAACCTTAATTAATTGAAAGTATTAATTAGTCAAGCGGACCACGAAACTAGTGAATTTAATAAGTTTAAATGAAATATACCTTCACTAAAGCTCAAGTGGTAGATCAGCGGCGTATTAAGTCGAAGGTCGTGGGTTCGAATCCCGCTCGTGAAACTGACTTTTTTTATCTCAACCAATACCTTACGTAAAGATTAATTAATTGAAAGATGTTATTCGGTCAATCGGACCACGAAACCTAATGGATTGAATAAGTTGGGTGATGTATATAGTTCACTAATGCTCTTCGTGGCCATTTCATTTGTCGCCGAGAATCAAATAGATTTACACGACATTTAAAAAATGGCAAAAAGGAGGGAAAAATTCAAAAGGTGGGGTTGAGATGGGAAGTTAGTGTCCGAGTGGATCGAGGTCACGATAGCTCAAGTGGTAGAGCAGCGGCGTATGTACCCGAAGATCGTGGGTTCGAATCCCGCTCGTGAGACTGACTTTTTATCTCAACTAAAAACCTTAATTAATTGAAAGTTATTAATTGGTCAAGCGGACCACAAAACTAGTGAATTTCTCAAAATATTCACATATTACAATATCAACATTTATTTCAATCGAATTCCGCTGGTGACACTAAATTTTTAATTTCAACCAAGACCTTACATAAAAAAGATTAATTAATTGAAAGAAATTATTATTATTATTATTACTGACCATACAGGCTTATGGGACTTAAACATTAAACTTTAATGTTTAAATTATGGAACAAAAATTCGAACTTATCATTAAAAGACAGGAATAAATTTTATAATTAAAAATGGATTTTTTGCACACATTGGGCTTTCCAAATTAAGCATTTTAAAAGAATAAATTAAAGCTTTGGATGGCAATAGGATAGATTGGTTTATGAGTGAATGTTTGGACTTAGAATTTTATAGCATTCAGAAGGGATATAGCTAACCTAAGATAGAAGTCCACTAGTTTTCGTGGTCCGCTTGACCAATTAATACCTTTCAATTAATTAAGGTTTTTAGTTGAGATAAAAAAGTCAGTGTCACGAGCGGGATTCGAACTCACGACCTTTGGCTACATACGCCGCTGTTCTACTACTCGATCCACTCGGACACTAACTTCCCATCTCAACCCCACCTTTTGAATTTTTCCCTCCATTTTGCCATTTTTAATTGGCCAAGCGGACCACGAAATTAGTGAATTTAATTCTTTACATTGTATATCAATTAAAAAACCATTTAATATTAATAATTCATGAAGCTAAAGCTTTCTAATGAACTAATACTTCCAATTATAACTGATGGCCTTGCAGTAATTTCTAATTTTTCTAGTAAAATTCTGGATAAGTTACATGTAACTATAAATGTGTGTATTTATCGTATATATCGTAGACACTATGATTCTAGAATTTATGACAAATACTATAATTTATCCATTTTAAAAATTGATGATATGTTAAAATACAAAATTTTGAATATTTTCCATGACATAATTGCCATCCAAAAACCATTATACCAATTTGATATTGTTTCTCATTTTAAAGATAAAAAAAAGCTTTTAAAAGTTCTCTAACTTTTATTTAAATTGCCGTTGTGTCGTGCACACTGTTTTAGTAATTCATTCTTTCCTGAAACTATAAATCTTTTTGCAAAAAACAGATAATACAACATATAAATCAATAAAAAATTACATAATCTAAATCTGCAACAATTTATCTCTCCTTTCCTTAATAATCTGGTCTATAATCATCCTGAAAGGCTAACAAGGCCCGAATGACAAACCATTACCCCTTTTTTCCATTGTCGGTCAGATTATATTCAATCAAACTCTGTACTATCAATAATATTTAAAAATATGTAGAAAGTAAAAAAAAATTTCTGTTGTAGGTTTTCGTATTTTGAACTATGTAAACTTTGTTTGTAAGTAGGAATGCTTGTTAATTGTAAGAGAGCTCCATGCGATTTAATTTTTCTAGCTTTTATAAATAAATTGATCAATTCAATTCCATAGCAAAAACGGAAATTCTCAAATGAACATAGATTAATGATTTATGAAGTGGTGCGAACAAACGCCTGTACTTCCTAGTGGCTCATCTACCTTACATATTTAAAACACGGAGGTAGTGTAAAATAAATAAACAGGCATGGAAATAGCAGTTTGTAGATAAATTTGTCCATTAATCTCTCTCTCCCTCCATCTCACCTCTCTCTCTCTCACTTCTTCTATCACTCTTTCGTCTATCTTTCAGAGGATGGCCATGTCCTAGGAAATAAATTTATAAAATAGTATAAAACCTAGAAAATAAAAGTAATTTTGTAAATTCACTAGTTTTCGTGGTCCGCTTGACCAATTAAATCTTTCAATTAATTAAGGCTTTTAGTTGAGATAAAAAAGTCAGTGTCACGAGTGGGATTCGAACCCACGACCTTCTGCTAGATACGCCGCTATTCTACCGCTTGAGCTATCGTGACTCCGAAACTCTCGGACGCTATCTTCTCATCTCAACCCCACCTTTTGAATGTTCGCTCCTTTTTGCCATTTTTCCATTGAATCTCCCTCGTGACATAGACTCGTGACATCAATTTCTCTTTGTTTGTGACATGTGCTTTTCACCAAACGTACTGACTTTAATCGCTTCCACTGCTTGGCAAGAGCGTTATATCTTCAATTTGATAAATCTGAGAAAAAAGTGGCTGGCTGAAGATTAAGAAGTATCACGAGTTAAATTTACCCCGGGACAGGAATAGCTGGAGACATCGATGGGCGGGATAGGCTTAGAAGGGGGGAAAGAGAGATTGATAAGATTAGCGGCTTTCCTTAAAGCGAGAAGGTCGTATCTGGAAAGCGGCTGGAGGGAATTGAGAATAATGAGAAATTGTTTTCAAAAACTTAAGCTTAAAGAGGATAGATTTGATGGAAAAGGGATTCGGCGATGGGAAAGGGCCCTGCTAACTGAATTTAATAAGGGTTAAAGTGAAAAAAGGCACTTTCCCTTTGGGACTGAATTATTCACGGTGAAGGTCTGGAAATGGAGAGTTGACGAACTCTGGAATCAAAGTTTCAGGAGATTCAACTCGGAATTGCCGCTTACACCTACTTGCGCTGTTTACATTTCTACCCGCCCCGCCACCGCCGAAACCATCAGGTTTCGTGAAAATTACTTACGTAAACCTGCACGGCGTGTCCTCCATTTTTACTCGAGAGGTGAAACCATCCATTATTTACATTTCTGAATGGTTCTGCTGAATTCCTTTGACGCGTCTCGAAATAAAAGCAGTCGGACGTTCGTCAGGGCCTAAAGTAAATTATCCATATACTTAACAAAATGTACAAACTTTATAGAACTTCAGCCATGAAACAAAACTCCTTTCTCAAATACGAATACTTTCACCAAAAATCAAACTAAAACAAATACGTAGAAAAATATTCAAATCAAACCTCTCTATTTTAGAAAGGTAAACTTACAACTCGTATTTGAAAGTTTATTCGGTCATGAAATATTTGGGTGCTGACTTGCCCGGCTCGCAATCATCGGAGGTGATATAACTTTTCACGTCAAACTCTGAAAAACGTCTTTTTTAAAAGGGCCCTTCTGACATGCTTGACAATAACTTTTCTCTCTGTATCAGACGGTAAGGAGGAGGTTGCTAAGATTTCATTTTCCCCGTTTCGATATTAACCGTTTTAAATGTCTAACTGAATATGTACAACGTGCCATTAAAAATTTAACTTTTTTCGTTTCCTATTTGCTTTCAACTTTAAGGCTTCGAATGTTTTCTGAGGCACATGTTCAAGAAAACAGTATATTAAGTTCAAAAACAAAAAAGACAATTTTTTATTAATTTTGGTCGGTCGGTGTAAAACAAAATTGGTATACATTTTTCAATTCACTATAGGAAAAAGAATACACTACCATTTTAAATGGACTACTGCCATCAGATTTTACTTTAGTAATAAATTTTAATTTAATTTTTTAATGCATGTGCGTTGTCGTCCGTGGAATGACCAATTCGGGCTGCTGAGGATGGATGAATCAGCCCCAAACAGAAATATTTACGCTACAGTTTTGTTTGGTCGACCAAAATGATCTCTAATGACCAAATTACGCCAAATATTGCTTTACCCACGCCGCATGACCCGAAAACACCGGAGTGACCGCCGGATGTGAAAAATATTAAAAACCATAACTGGAAAGATTTGTAGAACTGCTGGATCACTTGTAGAACCACGACCGACAAACTACAAGGCTACATGAAATAACACCGTCTGTCAAATAGTGGGTCATGGAGGATGCCTGCGACTAATCCATACTGGCACATGGTCATCTCCTCGTCAATGGAAAACTACGGAGTTGCCCCTTTATGGGGCGCACTAGCATCTAAATCAAGTATTAACAGAGTGCGAGGAATGAGCGCCGAATTAATAAGCTCCCGTCTCTCTGCATCCTTTAAAAATGAATCGAGGAGGAGGAAGAATTGAAGTGAATTCGATACTTTAAGTATAAACGTATATGGTGGCATGGGGGGAGCGCGTTTTTATGTTAATTGAAATAATATCCTTAATTTGATCGAATGTATTCATTAGCATGAAAATTGTGTTATTTCTGGTGGAGTATCGACCACTCACAGATACACAAAGTAGTTATTTAGTTCTATATAATTTGCAGAATGATACTAGAGTAATATAAAAAACAACCTTGTGACTACTCACTTGACCACTCAATATAAATGTATTTATTTGCTTGAATGGTTTTGTAGGTATGGATATGGTATGTATGAAATATCAAGTACACACAGACCTGTCGATCCAATTATGTTAACTTAGGAGAGTGAATGTATGATTTTTATTATGCGCGAATGTGGCATGAATTAACGTAGGGCGTCAAGGTGAAAAACGCTTTGACAGCTTCCCAACCATATGCATAGGTTGTACATCACTTTAAGAAGAAGAAGAAGAAGAAGAAGAAAAATAACTTTATTCTGGGACTGGTGTCCCCTAAGAATAATTTACATGAAATAAATAAAGGAAGTTCATTCTATGAAGTTAAAAGTAAAAAAAAGATAGAAATCTTGGCAAAATGTATACCAATAAGACAGGACAGAAGAAAAAATTACGAGAATATTAAACAAAAATAACAAATGTTAACGTGAGGTCTCTGCTTGGAGGAAGACGAGGTGATTATACAAGTGGGATTTAAAGGAGGAAAAGGAGGCAGCGTGACGTATAGAAAGGGGAAGAGAGTTCCAGAGTTAAGGGGCTCGGATCAGAAAGGATCTTTCGAAGGTATGGGTTGTATGTTGCGGAAGGATAAGGTCGATTGGGGATGAGCGGGTCATACGAGTGAGATGTGAGGAGTTGAATTGGAGGGGTTGGATGATGTAAGGAGGACGACGAGTGTGGATGGACTGGAAAAGAAAGCAACCTAGGAAATACTGTGCTCGGAAGGAGGGGAATACAACCCCGACACCCCGGATCCCCGTGGGGTGCCATACACAAATCTTACGCAACAATTCATAATACGCTTCAATCGCGCGTTCTCCCCCCCCAAGAGACCACCGTATGCCAAACAGCTATAATCGAAGAAGGGAAATATAAGGGAAGATACAAAGAATTTGCGGGTGGAGAAAGGTAAGAGAAGCCAGGACCGACGAAACAGGCTGATGGAGGCAATGGAATGGCGGGGAATTTGGGAAATGTGAGAATGCCAGGAAAGGTTTTGGTCAAAGACTACTCCTAGATTTTTAACCGAAGAGCAGAAGGGGATGGGATGGTTATTTAGCATGAGAGGTGGGATGCCGGGGTGGGAATTGCCTGGACCCGATAATTATGGCCGTGGATTTGGACGGATTGAGGATTAGGGAATTTTTATGGGCCCATTCGTTGATGGAGTTTAGGTCTTTTTGGATCTTGAGAATGGCCGAGTGAAGATCGGAAGGGTGGAAGGATATGTATATTTCGGAGTCATCGGCATATAGGTGATAGTTACAGGACTGGATGGAATCGGGCAGATCATTGATATAAATGATATAATACTTTAGCGTAGTTGTAGCGGTGGGTCTCACCTCTCTTATATCCCGCCAAATTTATGGCATTTAATTAATGTGTATTTTAATCCACTTAGGATGTTTTAATCACGTGTGGGAGGGTTAAACATTAAATATAGTTAATTATTCTTTTCATGTAAGGTCTTGGTTGAGATGAAAAAGTTGGTGTCATGTGCGGGATTAGAACAAACGACCATAGCTGCTCTAACCAATTGAGCGATCTTGACTTCGAAGCCACAATAGCTGAAGTCGTTAGAGTTACCCTGCAAAAAATATTAATGCCTTAAAGATTTACTGTAATAAATGGAATCTTTCGGTCAACCTAAACAAATCCAAAATTACGGTTTTTCGTAGGGGAGGCAGGCTTACGGCTAATGAACGCTGGTATTTTAAGCGCTCTCGCATTGAAACAGCCAGTGAGTATAAATATCTGGGCCTAATTCTCACTCTAAACTTTCACTCAATGTTCATACCAATCGAACTCATATTGCAAAATATGCAATGAATTCAATTCGGGCTAAATTCACTTCCAATAAGATTTTTTTGGCTGTTTGCCGCTCGATTGTGTCCTACGCTTCCCAGGCTTGGGGTTTCCAAAGCTATGAATCTTGTTCTTGTAACTTCTTGTTCAATCCCTACAACGCTATTTTATCCGTAAAAATTCAGTCACCTACCTTCTTTCACCCCTAACTACATGACCTACCTCGAGACCTCAGCTGAACTTCTGTTTCAATTTACATTAAATTTACATATTTCGTATGTCTGCAGGGTCCTAAACCTTCCTAACTACCGTCTTCCTAAAGGGGGCTATTCACGATCGCTCCTAGCAGTCCAAACGGAGCGACGCCGTTCCAAAAACCACGTCAATGGCAAAACTGAACTGGCGTGCCCGGCTGTGCCGAATATTCGACCGGTCCAAACTCCATCGCGCCACTCCAAATATCTACGGCGCGACGACGGCATGGCGCGTTCGTGAATGGGAAAATCTGGCGTGGAGGGTGGGGATTTTGGCGCGGTGGCCTGGTCGTGAATGGGAAAACCCTCGTTTTTTTGGCGCAGTCTCCGTCTTTCTGTCACTGAGCAAACATCTCCGTCGTACATTCTCAAAAAGTCAAAAACGTTTATTCTTTATTGGTAATGACATCCAATCGAGATTTTATTGTTGAGGTGATTGAATTGTATGAAAGTTTACCATGTTTATGAAAGTGGTGGACAATGATTATATTACCACGATAGAAATAAAAGAAATTCGATCCTCAACCAGTTGGTCGACGTTTTCAAAACAAAGGATACAAATGCAATGAGAGATGCGGTATTGATAACCCCTAACAATGATCAGAAATCGTAGTAGAGAACTTAAGTTCTTTGTAGTTCATCTCTGTAGCGAGAAATCGTAATGTGGTTGCCAACCTTTCATGTAGTGATGATTTCTCTAATGACTGTCTTTTGTATTCTAATCAAGGGGGTAACAAGCTGGAGTAAATATAAATAAGACAATCATTTTTTGTTTTGTTTTTTAAGCTTAAATAATTGAAAGAAATAATTTGGTCAACAGAATACTAAATATAATGAATAAATAAGACATTTCATCCATCCATGAATAGTTCCTCCAATCAGCGGGTTCAAGGGAAAGATCTTTCATCAA
Organism: Cimex lectularius; assembly: GCF_000648675.2. Lineage (NCBI taxonomy): Eukaryota > Metazoa > Arthropoda > Insecta > Hemiptera > Cimicidae > Cimex > Cimex lectularius. The sequence goes on from NW_019394224.1 coordinate 515,529, forward strand.
GTTGATGTGGGTATTACGGCTTCTGTTCAGGAGCCACTTCTTACACCATTTCCTCTTCGATTTTTGCTTTTAATATGTAAATAAACAGAAGAGTAGCACAAGAGATCGTCATCCATTTTGAGAAGGTAATTCACTGGTTGACGTTCGGAGCGACTGGCTGTGGAGCGGTGGTGAATGCCTCCTCAAATTTCAGGCACTCCAAATGGAGCTGTACGGCTTGGCGCGGTTCCATTTGGAGTGATCGTGAAAGGCCACCTTAAGGATACAGCGCTGGAAATCATAAGGTCGAAAATATCATGGTTCTCTTGCTGGAATAACTTGGCTCAACAACTTCAGCTGAATGACAATTTTCCCTGGACAATTTCAAAGAGTGGCACTTTTACACTCAAAATTGATTAACAATATCCGCACTTCTCACACAATGAAATGTCTCCTTCATGCTCAAAATTCCTCTAAGTTTTTGCTGTATAAGGACCTTAATATCAATCAACCTTTCTTGAACATAGCGAAAAATTCTAAAATTCCGTCCATTCCGCTAGCTCGCTGGTTTTTCAAAATTAGGTGTCAGTTACTTTATCTTAATTATAACCCCACAAGAGTCAATGGTTCCCATAAGCGCTCTCTCTGCAACAGGCAGGCTCGAGAAGATAGTTTTCATTTTCTAGCAGAATGCCAAATTTTAGTGGAATTCACTATAGAAACCGAAAACAACAACAGCATCAACACTCACCAGAACCGACAACAAAATCGAGTTCAAAATATACAGAAAACCCACTGCAACAGACAACATAATAAATGCACAATCCAACCACCCACACCAACACAAACTTTCAGCACTGCGACACATGATACACAGACTAAAAGCAATCCCACACAACACCGAAGACTACAACAAAGAACTGCAAAAAATAACAAACATTGCAATAAAAAACGGTTACAAAACAAACACCATACAGAAACTTCTAAAAAACAAAACAAAACAACGAAACACAAATCAACAACAAATGGACAACGTTCACATACACAGGAAAAGAAACCTACAAACTAACAAATCTGTTCAACAAACTCGGACTGAAAACAGCACTAAGGACCAACAATAACACAGGTAAGCTACTAAAAAGAAACATAGACACAACTAACCCGCTAGACAGCAACGGTGTTTATAGCATCACATGTCAATGCGGATACACTTACATCGGTCAGACTGGAAGGAAACTAAGAGATCGATTCAAAGAACATCTTAGATCCTTCAGAGACAATGACGGAAAATCAAATTACGCCACACACTTAATACACTACAACCACGAACCAAACACAATAGAAACAAGCATGACATTAATACACAACGCACAAAAAGGACGAAAACTAAACATACTGGAGAACCTCGAGATATACAAACAAATAACACTTAAAGACGGAAAACTTATAAACGCACAAACAAACTCACAATCACACACCACCTTCACACCACTAAAAACACTTCATAACAAAAAACAAAAACGTTCAGAAGAACAAAACATCGCAACCAACACCAGGAAAAAACAAAAACCAACAACGCACAAATAATAACTGACAATGGAAATAACCGCCACCAAGACCGACCAACGAGACGGAGACCACGCCCCCTAACGCAACGCCCCCAGCGACAAGCGACGGACGCAATACTATATAAACCCTACACAGACTACATGACTGACAGTTTTTCACTGAAGATGGCGTAATGCCGAAACGCGTTTGAATAACTCAAACAAAAAACTCGCGAGTGAAGACAGACCCAGTAGTGCCCGTGTGCCAGTTCAACATGAGAAATGTGTTCCTTGTTTGTTAAAAATTTATAGTACGACTCCGGCAGACGGTTGATAGCCATTGCCATTATGTGCTTTTTGGTTATGTAAAATTTTTTTTACTCTCTTTTGTTTATTTAATAAAGTACTTTTTTATAATTCATTCGTGGGTTCGAATCGCGCTCGTGACATTAGTTTTTTCATCTGAACCAAGACCTTATAAAAAAAAGTATAATTAATTGAAATAAGTAATTTGGTCAATTAGACCACCAAACATAAATGGATTAATAATTAAAGATATCGGTAATAAAAAAGTATACAAGATAGATAGGAGTCGGCTCTACCCTAGCATCTAGCCGGCCGAGAAAAAAATATCTCAAATTTAAGCAAATTGACCATTTTTCAAAGTACGTTTTCACCCGGCTTGAATAGCTCAATAGCTTAGGGCCAAAATGTCGAACCATACGTGTAAAACGTAAGGGAAAATTATCAAAACGATGTTCTGCATTGAAACGGTCCTCCTGTCAATTAGCATGTCTGCTGACAGGCGAACATACTCTCTGATTGCGGAGTTGACATTGTGAAGGATCATTCACTTTTAAAATCGAAATAATTTATTAATCCGATCAGTATTTCGGCAGCATTTCAGGCTCTAACACGCCTTACGCTTGTCGATTATATTGTTGAAAATTTTAACATTTCGACTATCTTCAAATCATTATTGTGTCTGTGACTAGAAAACCTATGCATTTACTAAAACTAGTATTATATGGCCAAAAGGAAATTGATTTGATCATTTAAGTAAAAATTTCAAGTTAAAATGGATTTATATTGCTATAGTACAATTAAATAACTTAATAAATAATGAATGGCTCTGAAGATGATCTCAATAAAGATCGAAACGTTGGCACAATAAAGAAAATGTTTTTTCTGAAACCTACATCACGCCAGACCGCATCTCATGATTTCTGAATAATTAATAAATAATTACCCATTCTGTACCGGATTCGGGTCCGATTTGTCTTTCTTGGTAACACCTTTCGACGACAAATTGAAAACCCTTCTTAGTAATCCAATCAACACATTAACTTTAGTTGACCATGAATGGGAGGACATATACTGTATTAGCCGATTCGATGCCATGGGTTTGGAGTACCAATTTTAACTGTTGAGTGGTATTTTTAATGTTGATTCGTTGGTCTGTGATAAGATGTTGATAAGAGGTCGAACGTCACATGAGAGGTTGTGATAAGAGTCTAGTCAGGTTCAAAATATTAAAACGTTTGTTTCTAGTCTGAATAAGTACCACACTGGCTCTTTTTTAAAATAAATTGTTATAAAATATTAATGACTGACGACCACTTTTTTAACCATTGTAAGTAGTGAAGAAACAATGATAACCATGTTGATATAAAAATTTAAAAAATATTTGTTTTGTGTACAGGCGTTAACTCACCTGAGGAAGGATTAAAATAAATCCGAAACGTTATGGATAAAAACTGGTTGTGGTTTTTTGAGATGACCTATTATCCCACCTGTGAGAAGGAAGAATCATAAGATTAACTGTTGAGGTCAAAATATAAGAAAAACAGGCATAGAACTTGGTAAATTTCTAATGGAAATTTCTTGTCAATTCATCGAGTACTGGTTTTAAAATTTAAGTTTTGTTACTTTGTATTAAAAACGTAATATTCTCATGGTTTGTCCTTTTTTGTTCTTTTTTACACTTTAAGAAGGCAACCAAGACTAAAGTGAACAACCTGAAAAATATTTGAAAAATAATCATATTTGATGATATGATTTGTTTCATGAAAATATAGTATATAGATAATGTGCTAAATGTATAAACATAATATGTATAAATAGCATTAGAGATTGAGCGTGGTAAATGACAGCTGCGATAGTAATATGAAATTCGGGTTGTTTTCCCCTATTGCTAATATGTAAATGTAATGCATTTATCTATAATCTTATTTACTTTACTTTATATGCTATGCACTCTCTAGAAAATTGAAACTTAAAAAAATGATTCATCTTATTGTAACCGGACGAAACACCCATTCTTTAAGGGTTGTTAGCACAACAAAATAACATTGTACTGATTAGATTTCAACGCGCATAATCTCCGTCGGAGATTAATAAAATCCCAAGTACACCTCCGCCAATAAATGGAAAAGAAATGCAGGTGTGTTTTCATGCGAATAATACCCCCGGCTGGGTTACCGGGTTTATCTGATTATCTCGGCCGTCCCAATTCGGAGTGAGATAAATATTGGTAAAGATGCAGGAGGCGTGAAGAGAAAAAAGATATTGGAACCGAGTGAAAAATTACTGTTATTCTTTCAAAGCGTTACGGATATCGGTAACATCCCTCTCCCGTTAAAGGCGATCCCCTACTTCCAAGGGACACACGATAAAATTGAGCTCCTTTCCTTTAATTTTATTGCATAAAGATATTTCTATTTTTGTAGTAATGCGTATGTAATAGCTTCCTCAGTAGCAATTAATTTTAATTAATGGTTTACAATTGTAGTTTTTTTTAGTTGTACAGTGTAAATAAATGTTTTGTTTTTCCACTCAAGCAACTGCACAAATTGCTAAAAGTTTTTTTTTTAAATTTTCAATGTAAGAGATGTAATTTGTTCTTTAAAACACAGGCGAAAAACAAATTTTAAATAACAAGGCCAACAGGAATGTGCCTAATTTCATTTCAGCATAAAAAAGAACAATTTTTTTTTACTATGCACTATAAATTGTCTGTTTGTTTTTATGAGTATAAAATGTGATGAAATTTTATTTAGTTTCAACATCCTTTGTCTATTGTAAGACTGCTATTTACAAAAATAAGATTTAGTTTCAATACGACAGCTTCGTACAAAAAAACCACCTGGTCATGATTTGATAACAGCTGAAGTTCTTCAAGAACTTCCCAAAGTCTTTCTGACTTCTTTATTTAACGCAATTTTGAGGACTAAACATTTTCCCATACAGTGGAAACTTTCTTACATTAAAATGATCCCAAAGCCCCATAAATATTTAAGCTCCCCATCATCTTATCGTCCTATTAGTTTGTTACCCGTTCCTTCTAAATTATTCGAAAAATTAACTTACAAAAGAATTATCTCTATTGCTACTTCGAACAACATCTTACCAGACCATCAATTTGGCTTTCGAACCCATCATTCCACCACTCATCAACTTTTTTTTTATTAACGTTTATTTTTTCTTTTCCGTTCTTTCTAAATTATTCGAAAAATTAATTTACAAAAGAATCAATTTCTATTGCTACTTCAAACAGCATCTTCCCTTCAGTTTGCCTTTCGAACCCATCATTCCACTACTCATCAACTTCACAGAGTTTGAAGTTGATTCCATTACTTCGTGTCTTGAACTGGAGAGCTTCTAAATGTTTCTCAGGCCTTAGACAAAGTATGGCATGAGGGATATTGTACAAATTAAAATTATTTTTACCCCAGGTATCTGATTATACAATCATACCTTAAAGAGAAATTTTTCGCAGTAAACCAGGGTACGGAGACTTCTGAGATGAAAGAAGTGCTTGCAGGTGTGCCACAAGGGTCAATACTCGCTCCGCTGTTGAACACAATTTTTACTTATGGTATGCCCACAAATGAGAATACACTCACCGCCACATACGCAGATGACACCGCCATGTTAACAAGCCATCTCTTTTCTACTCAAGCTTCACTCATGTTACAAATCCACATATCAACAATTGAAAAATGGAGCAATCTTTGGAAAATAAAGTTTAATCCCTCGAAGTCACAACTATCACCTTATATCACCTTTACACTCCGTCGTGAGACTTGTCCTAGCATATACTTAAACAATGAACCTGTTTCTCAATCCGACAAAGTTACTATTCAGGACTTACCTTTGATAGAAGACTAACTTGGAATCCACACACACGATTAAAAAAACAGACACTGAACAAACGATTTAAAATTCTTTATTACCTACTCAACCGACAATAAAAATTACCATTAAAATCAAAACTTTCGACATACACATACGTACTCAAACCTATTTGGATGTACGGGTGCCAAGTATATGGATCGGCCAAGTATTCCAATATTCAAAGATTACAAAGTTTTCAATCCAAAATTTTAAGACTAATTGTTTCCGCCCCTTTTTACGTAAACAATAACACACTTCACAGAGATCTTCAAATCCCAACAGTATTTTCATCCATCAAAGCATATTACAGACGTTTTCATAGTTAATTACAAAATCACACCAACACATAAATGCGATTACTCCATTCCCCACAATTACTTCGTAAACGACTGAAAAGAATGTGGATAAGAGAGACCTCTTAAATGATGATGATGGGTAGCTTTCTCTATAACGCCCCTAATGCCACAAACACAAATTACCCAATCTGCTGGTTGTATATAATACATGTACAGTTGTTGATACAAATAAATAAAGTAAAAAAAAGTTTCAATTTTTACCAGAAACTTGGCGGAAAAAATATCACATGATTTAGGTCGTTTGACCAAAATAAACGATATACTCTTACAAAGACTTATGCAAAAATCATAGTTAACTCATTCTAGATGTTTAGGGAAATCATTATCTTACTATTCTTCAAAAACAAATCGCAATAGAATATTTTTTTTTATAAACGGCAAAAGGTAGGTTTTTCAAATATCCAATTTACCCATCTACACTTTATGCTAGATTACCGAAAAAATAACTACATACCTTTTTATATTATAAGTAGAATTTCGAGATGACAATAATACTAATACCATCCTTCACCATCCCCAATAATAATAATAGAAATAAAAAGGCGAATATTAATTGTAAATGAATCTATTATCGCTGTCAAAATCATTTAGAGTATCATATTATTATAATCCTTGTACTAAAACGTTCAGCTGCTCAGGATTAATCTATTTAGACAACAGTGAAGGCCTAGGGGTGGAATTATATCCCCTCTTGAGGTTCGTGCTGCTTTAAACTAATAAACCTTTAATTGAATAATTACTAACCTAATTAGACATTTCATGACTGAAACCTAAAATCCGTCACATGATAATTTTTACGTTTTTAAAGGTCATTGTGGGATCATTTTGCTCTCAAAGAGAATGCAGAATGAAAATTATGAAATAAATTTTCATTCGTTTGTTTTATATATATTTCTGGATGTATTTATTGCCCGATATCATCGGTTTGTCATTATTTATTATTTGAACGATATTAAATACAATAATTAGCATCAGTAATACACACAGATACTATTGCTGTTATGTTGAGGACATCCGTTTTAAAATAATTTAATATTAAAAAAAACAAATTGTTTTAAAACTAATTTTGCTAGTAATTGCGTAACCATAGTTACAATACCAATTTCAAACATTTATTTCGGTTGTAACTAGTGCCCAATTGATATGCAACACACAATGATTGATGCACTACAATGGAATAAAAAATGCACTAAACAATCCCTCATATGTGGCATATAACATGCACTGAAAATATTAAAATATTATTTTTTTAAAATCTGATCATATTTTTTCTTTTTGGCCTAGTACGAACATATTAATCTGAAAGGAAATAGGACAGAAAAATATTTAAATAATATATATAAATATCAAAATAAACCCGCTATATAATATTTCGTAATCATTATTGACAAGTACTCACGTACAACCTTACCAGAAAATCTTCCCAGACAATTTAAGTGGCCTTGTGACTTCCTCAGTGAGGGAATATGGGCGAAGTTTCAGTGTGAAGGAGTGTTGCCGCTGAGCAACTTCTATTAAAAGTCACTTAAACGACCCAACCAGCATCTATAGAAAATATTCATTTAATACAAAATCTGTATTTGTAAATAACAAATAAATGTAATAAAAGAAAGGCATTGGAAAAGTTCGGCGAAACACATCCTAAAAAGGTTTTAACCTCAATTCGTATAGTCAATACCATTAGCACATAAAAAAATTATGTATTTTAACATTGTTTTGATGAATAAAAAATTATAAACATAAAAAAATTGAAAAATAAATTTGGCTAACGTTAGAAAACATTTCCATGTGGTTTTTTTTAATTAAAAAATTAAATACATTACTGTCTACTTTAACGTATTACTTTTAAACTTTAATAATAATAAATTCATTACAAACATTAATTTCATGTTTTAAATAAATGATTATTTGAAAATCGTGAGATGCGGTCTGGTGTGATGTAGGTTTGTTTAAATTTAACATGTAGGATGTGGAAAAAAAAGGAAAAATGTTTGTAAATCCCAGGCACTGAAGATGATCTCAATAAAGATCGAAACGTTGGCACGATAAAGAAAATGTTTTTCTGAAACCTACTTCACACCAGACCGCATATCACGATTTTCGAATAATCATCGTCTAACGGTCACTAATCACCACACATTTTATACAAAATAACTAAAAAAATATTATGCATTAATTCTTACAAACAAATCAGGGCTTTAATTATAACACTATGTGTATATGTATGATTTTATGTACGTCATCTTAACCAAATGAAATTTTTATTTTTAAATGATTATTTAAAAAGCAGCTGTTGGCTATAGAGACTCGTTGACACGTAGTGAAAAACATCTTGCAAAAATTTGTTTTTTCTATAAGTTTTTGGCCATTTATGGCTTTCAAACTTTAGAATAAATATAATTGAGAACTTTGTTTTTAAACTCTCTGGACATTCTGAGTTTCTCTGTTCGCTGCGATTCAAGAATGGATGAAGAACATCAAGGAACGGATTTAGAGGTTAGTCCCTTAAATGAACAAGACCTTACAGATGAGTGGCACAAAGTTTTTGGGAGAAAGCGACCTGGTCCACAAATTGCTAACAGGGATCCGAGGAAAGTGCCGCGTATCCAAACCACTGTGAGTACTCCAATCCCTACAAGCAATCAGTATCAAATATTTTCTGACACTGAAACCTCAAATAAAAATAGCCCAGAAACAAAAGAATCGAAACCTCCACCAATTTACATAAAAAACGTAGTGAATTCTCACTCACTAACAAAAATTTTAGAAAACATAGGAGGCGTAAATTCCTTCATCATAAAAATTACAAACAATTCGTTAAAATTACTCGCAAACACACCACATACTTATAGAAAATTTGTTCAATTTTTAGAAAAAACTCAAACAGAATTTCACACATATCAATTACAAGAAGAAAAAAATCATAGAATTGTATTAAAAGGTCTACACTTCTCTACCCCCACGGGATTAATTGTCGAAGAATTAAGTAACAAAGGATACCAAGTAGTTAATTGCATTAACGCTCTCTCACGGTTTAAACTACCATTGAACATGTTTTTTGTAGATATAGACCGAAAAACATACAATGAAAAAATCTTTGATATCTCGACGCTATTATACACAAAAATAAAAATTGAAGAGCCTTTCAGGCGGAGACAAATAGTGCAATGCACACGGTGCCAAGGCGTAGGACACACCAAATCGTACTGTAGATATCAGCATCGGTGCGTTCGATGTGGAGACCAACACGAATCTGGATCTTGCGGAAAAAGCAGGGATACCAAAGCGACATGTGCAAACTGCGGAGGTGATCACCCTGCGAACTACAGAGGGTGCAATGCCTTCAAAGACCTACAGGCAAAACGCACAACAAGGAACACGGAAAGAGGACAACACGGAAGGAAGAACATCGAACATTCATCGACACCACCCCAACTANTACTCCATTCCCCACAATTACCACGTAAACGTCTGAAAAGAATATGGATAAGAGACCTCTTAAATGATTAATATAATTTCATTAATCCAGAGCGGCTGCCAATGGGTAGCTTTCTCTATAACGCCCATAATGCCAAACACACAGTCTGAAATCCAATCTGCTGGTTGTATATCATGCATGTACAGTTGTAGATATAAATAAATGAAGTCAAAAAAAAAAAATGATTATTTATTTCAAAATTAAATTTTCCAATTAAGTTAGAAAATAAACTTACCATTTATAAGTCCATTATCTGACCATTATGAACGTACGGATATGAATTATTTGGTACTACCAAGTAATTTTTCTTTAAAAAAATAAATAAATAATAAGCTCGTGGTTGAATACCCGCGAAATAAAAGGTCTAAAGTCCTTCTACGTTTCACCAAAGCTTGTGAATTTATAATATAACAGCATAATACAGCATAGCTTTGATATTTGTTTTATAAAGGAATTCTTCCAAAGCTGATTCCAAATGTTTCACTCGCAAATTCACTCCAACCCTTTGGCCTTCTCCTCTTCCTCAATCAGGAGGCTCTTAAGCCCACCTTTACTGTTGAAACAACTGTGGCTACGAGATGTATAGTAAATAACTTAACAATATAAAAGAAAGTGAATTAAACACAATAATCGATGATGGGTGACGATGACATATTGGGAGCATAATAAGAAGTAATTAGACCTCTTAAGACTTTAACAATAATAGCAAATAAATAATTTTTAATTCTGCTATTGTAATTTTTATTATATTTAAGATATATTTATAAGAAAAGAGAAGTATTTGTTTAAAAAAAAAATAGTTGTAATGTGTATTATTTCGTCGTCATTGACCAAGAGGATTAATGAAAGAGAGGATGGAGAAACGTGATTTAATTTTTTTTTGAAGGGGGAGTGATAAAAAACGGGTGGTTGATGTGATTTGCGCCTAAGGGCGAATTCCTCAGTCGGATGGAAAACTACCGAATTCCAAGAAGTCTCGGGTCGGAATTAGATCACCCGAGCGACCTGGGCTGAGGGAGTGGTTCAAGCATTATTTTTCACGCTCTATCTTCTTCTTTCCGGGTCGGGTAGAATGCGGGCCCTAGAACGAGCCTGAGAGAAAAGGGCTGTCGGCCCGGGCGAGGGGCGAGCTTCTACAGCGGAGTGTAGCAAAGAGCAATTTACACTGTGAGGAATGCAATTAAACAGGGACATTAGTTCAAATCGTGATGAAGCAGACTTCCACTTCTGCAGTCGGCCCATGCCGGCCTTAAGCCGTTTTCGGAGTATTTTTCCCCCCGCCTTTTGTTAAGAGGTGGAAAACAACAGCTTTGGAATAGATCCTGCTTCGAAAGAGTGATAGCAATTTAAACGTCATAGTCTGAACGGAGGTCACCAAAAATAGAGTGACAAACATCAAAATTTATCTATATTTCTGCTTCTAACGTGAAAAATTAAATTTTCAATTTAATGGCAGTGTTTTAGATTAAATAAACACTAAAATTGTATGCCATTGTAAAAACGCAAACATCAGTAAACCTTCCAACTTGTCCTCGATGTATTCGAAGTGAAAAACGTATCATTTTCTGACTGTAAAAATTATTTTGGTCGACTGTCGCACTTTGTAACCCTGCAGGCAAAGGCTCAGCCTTTCGAGTAATGTAAGGGAGTTATTGGTTCCCCAGGATTTTTTCAAAAACACCGGCACCCCGAGGTTTGACCTCTTCTGTTTCTGTTGAGAAAAAAGCCTATACTCATGTTGAGACTGTTTCTAGTTTGACTCCATTATTATTTTTTTTTTTTTTGACTGGAGCTTCCGATATCTAGGTCATATCAGCCCCCAACTATGTCTATATTCTATTTACCTTTTAAACATTACATTCATACAAATAAATACATTCATATACATAAATACATCCATACAGTACACTCATTCCGTTTGGTCTGTAGAGTACTTGATTTTCCTCTGCCGATCCTATATTCAAAATAATCTAGATTGGGGTCGATGAAGTACTTTTATAAATATTCCGCCATCGACCCCGAACACACACTCTTACGCTCTCATCGTTCGAGGGGTGATGATGACGTTATATTTCACCCTCACCCCTCGCCATTCACGCTAATAAATACATGCACTCAGACAAAAAATATAGACACACAACACATAAGACATACTATATACAATAAAAAAAAACAATTTCCCAAAAAAAGCGGAACAGGGGACTCTGAAACTCGCTACCGTGTTCGAGAACTCTTCTTAAGTCCGGCGGCATGCCTACACGCTCTCTGTATGGAGCCAAGGCATGACACGCCTCTATTATGTGGGACACATCGAGCAACCTTTCTCTGCATAAGGGGCACCTGCGCGGGCTTTGGCCCAAAAGCAGGTGCCCATGTGTCAACCGCGTATGGCCAATCCTCAGTCGGGTGAGGACGATCCCTCGTCTCCTGCTCAAATTCTCTGAGGGCCATCTACCGGTCGTGCTCTTTTTTTTCTTTTATTATTATTATTAATGCCATTATATTTAGTGGTCTGAAATAGATTGACCGAATTACTTCTTTCTATTAATTAATCGTTTTACGTAAGGTCTTGGTTGAAATGAAAAAGTTAGTGTCAGGAGCGGGATTCGTACCCACGACCTTCGGCTGGTATGGAAATTTGGAAAAAAAGGAGGGAAAATTTTTTCAAATGTCGTGTAATATATTTGATACTCGGCGACAAAAACCTTAATTAATTGAAATATAATAATTGGTCAAGCGGACCACGAACACTAGTGAATTTAATAAGTTTAAATGAAGTATACCTTCACTAAAGCTTTCCGTGGCTATTTCATTTGGTAGAGCAGCGGCGTATCCAGCCGAAGGTCGTGGGTACGAATCCCGTTCGTGACACTGACTTTTTATCTCAACTAAAAAACCAAGATAGAAGGATTAAATGTCAGGGCGTAAAATGACCTTAGCCGACAAATGCGTTTCGCCATCTTTAGTGGGGAACAACCTACAAACCCAACATAAAATAACAGTTCTTCACTGAAGATGGCTCACACACCCGCGAGTGAAGATCCAATAAGTCTTCCAAGTGAAGTCCAATGCCGGTTCAACATGACCTCAACTTCTCGAACCATCAACTGAAATAATTACCGGCTGAGAAATTTTAAATATCAAGTCAAAACACCCTTAAAAATTAATAATAATAGTCCGTAAACGTCATATTATTTTTATTACTTTAATTTTTATTATTCAGTCAAACAAGACTTGTTATAGCTGCAATGATACATTTATTAAAATGAAATAAAGTATTAAAGTTCTGGAATAATTAAACACAAGTTTGTCAACACCTCCACCAACTTATCATCTGATCTACCGTCTTTTCATCCTTCAATTAAAACCTTTTTTAAAAACAATCGTCCTACTCTAACTCCTGGAACAATAAATTGGAAACAATTTTGTTTCTTGATTGATGAAAAACTTTTGAGATCAATTAGTTTAAAAACACCAGGAGAACTAGAAAACGCGGTTGATCTATTTACAAAAACAGTACAAAATACAGCGTGGGAATCTTCATCGCTTCACACTCAAAAACAAAATTTTCCAAATTATCCTTTCTACATAAGGCAATTAATATCCGAAAAAAGGCTAGAAATCTTTGGCACCGTACTAGATCAGTCATTGGCATTAATTGATTTTATTGAACAATCTAGTAACATAACCTTTCAATTCTAATTACCACTTAACTATAATGCTATATAATTAAGTCATTAACTTTTAAACTAACAGTTCGTTTACTTAAAAGAATCAACGAACAACTATTTAAATGCATTGAATATTGAGAAATCCTGTATCTCCAGTTTGTGAATATTTGTTATCTAAAGAATACTGTACTGAATAATGAAACGAAATTTTTTTGGATTTAGCCGAAATTTATTTCAATACCGTTTTGATTGTTACATTGTGCGTTTAGTTTTTCTAAAATATTTTGTTTGTTTTTTAAAAGTTGCAGTAAAAATGTGTGGTGATTAGTGACCGTTAATCGATAATTATTCAGAAATATATCACACCAGACCGCATCTCACGATTTTTGAATGTTGCAGTAAAACTTCTGTCTGATTGTTGAATTGTTTGCTGCCTTTAAAATTGGAGTCTTGACTAACTTGTTGATGGAGTGATCGAAATTTTTTCAAGCGTAAAAAAGTCTAAGCGTTAGTTGCTGGCCGGGGTTCAACTGTCGTTTTCTAAGATGCTTACAGGGCAAAGTTTTAGCCATGAAGAAGAGCTTAAGAGTGGCTGCAGATGCGGGACTGGAAAAAAAGCGCACACCTAAATCGAATGGCCTCCTGGATTCAGTGTCGATTTGAAGAACCGATACAATTTGTCTGACCCCCAACCTACCCAAAGGCCATTCTTCAAAATGCCCTTTCGCCTCCATTAGGATGGCCGGGAAAAAAATTTGGTGGAGATATTGTGGTAACATCTCGGTACGTTCCCCCGGCTGTTAGAAGTTTTTTTTTTAAGTCTTGCACAAACATGTGTTATCGTCTGTATATATTGCTTTGTACGTAATTGAAAAATGCAATGTGCTTTTACATAGACCTGACTAAACACATAACAATTAACAATTTAAACATATGCGACATAACAATACATTAAAATACACAACGGCTAAAACAAATAGGCACTTCTGGTAAATATGACAAATACCATATAATAATAATGCTAAACCTCTTTGCTTATACATCTGTATATTTAAAGCAGATTAATTACTGATTTTTAATTATCGAAAGAAGGAAAAATCAACAAAAATAACTTAAATTTAACGGTTGAGAGAAATAAACTGTCTTCTATTGTTTTGATTAACGATTTGAATAAATCTTCCTAGACGTTACTTCTCAGGGTACAATTAATGTTGGGAAGAATACTTATGAAAATTATAATTGTCGCTTCCGAACAACTGGAGTTACGCTCCAACGGGGGCTTTTCACAGATAAGTCATTTCATCCCCCAGCACATGTAAAATATAATCTAGCCTAACACTAACATCTATAATACAGTCGCACAAATAAATACAGTCACACCTATGTACATTGCACACATTCTGATTAGTCGGTGGAGTACTCGATATTCCATCGACTTACACACAATAATAATAGGATTAACTACATTAGGGTCGATGGAGTACTTTCGTAATTATTCCTACATAAACATACACACTGCTGGAGGGGGTGATGGTGAAGCTATATTTCACTATCAGCGCCTAATCACAAACAAAACAAATAACCAAAACAAGCACATGAAAGATCTACATACAATAAACCACAAAGCAGATCGGGGGCCCCCAAATACGGAAGCATACCTCAAGAACCATTCTTAAATTCAGCGGCATGCCTAGACGCTCTCTGTGTGGAGACGAGGCATGATAAGCTTCCATTATGTGTGACTCGAGCAAATTTTCTCCTCATAAGAGGCACCTGCGCGGGCTTAGGCTCAGGAACAGGAGACCGTTCGCCAACCAAGTATGACCTATTCTTAATCGAGTAAGGACGATGCGATATTCAGGTTCTTGGTGGGCCTCCACAGGTGCCCTGGACACGTAAGACCTACTCGGATGACCCCACACACTGACGGTGATCATCCTTCTTTTCTCATGTTCTTTACCTCTCGCTTAGCGTCAGAGGGTTTGATAGTGATGGTCCGGTCGGGAGGGTGGCCGTTTTAGCCTCCTCTTCTTCAGGCTCATTACCCTCCAGGCCGACATGTCCGGGAACCCAGACAACAACCAGCGTTTTTCCGAGGCGCTGCAGATCGAAGTATTTTTCTTAGTTTCCCACATCTAAGCAGACGAGTACAGCAGAAAGGGTCCAGGGTGTCAGTCGGTCTTCCTGCCGAAGCACAGCCATTCCAGCCCTCCTTAAGGCCTCACATAAGCTAATCCAGAGAGGTCGCATCCGCGAGCAAAGCAGTCGTAAACAACCCTATAAGGACACTCAAGGATCGACCTAGGAAGGGGATGCCCCGGCACAAAAACACAACCGCGATACTGGGGATATGCTGCGCATTCCGAAGTTCGGGAAGCAAGACCCCCAGCTCGTAGCCATGGGGCTAGTAGTGAACCGCACTAAGACCCTGATACTAGAGCCTATCAAGCATTCCTAAAATTATTTCGGGCCGAGGAATAGGCCATACATCCATAGAAGATCCTTGAACGCAGCGAGTCAAAAAACTTCCCAGCAGAGATAAGGTATGGGTAGCAAATTTTCTCCGCATAAGAGTTGATAGATAGATAAAACTTTCTCTGCTGCTTCTCAAGCAATTATATTTTCATGTACTGTTCAAATTCATTTCTATTTAGCGCAGGGATAATAATTATTTCATGCTATTGATGTGATCAAACAAATTTAATTTCAAGTGTTTAAAGTGTCTATAAATTGACCATCGCAACCTGTTTGGTTATATGAAAGATATGAGGATAAATGCTCCGCTTCTAGTCGAATCGAATTTGTAAATCACATCTCTCAAATATCTAAAATTCAATCTTGGTTTAAAGTCAGATTTCAAACATAAATGGGGCCGGATTGGAGGGTTTATTCCTCCGGCCTAGCTGATTTAGAGCAGGCGTGAAAAGCGATCTAAACCCGTAATACTACGCTGTCATTCAGAAGGGTATTATTAGAAAACCTTATCTCGCACGCAAATCCTCGCCCTGCAATTACAAACTAATATTTCAGTTACTATCCGTCAAATTTTTGCCGAATTGTAAATCTTAGTTTTTGCGTCAACCAAAAATACTAGTTTCATATAAAGGTAATTATAAGAAAAAAACGTGGGGACTTAGCAGCTTTGATACCATAGTTGAATAATTCAAAAATCCCAAATTCACCAATTGAAGAGATACGTTAGTCATATATTATTAACAAATCATTACACACTATGATTTAATTTGAACAAAAAATTTTTGTATGCTATTGCCAATATCCAACTTTAAATTTTACTTATGATTTTTGAACTTAGTTGATTAACTCTACATCATTAGGTGGTTAAAGGAGACAGGTTCACTTAAACAAATACCTCTTCCGACAATAATTTGAATATACCCTTATATTTTCTTATCCGTGTTTTATATGAAATAATAGTTTCGAACAAAAGTAAATTGGAAACACAAGCAAATTATGCTGGTTGCAATTACCTGAACGACTTTTCTCTTTTGTTACAAATTATTATGAGATGCATTTTATTGTTCAAGAATTAAGATGTTAATTACGCTTATCTAGATTTCAAGAATTATTTGAATTTTGTCACTTTAATAAGTTTACAAAGTGAGAATCTTAACGCATCTTTATGCCTCGCACTTTAGACAGTACTGTTCTTTATAATAATCTGCCATTACGAGAAAGGATTTAGATAGATGCCACTACTTCTTGGTTATAAAATGGGTGAAGTAGAACGCAGATGTTTTGTATTTCTTTAAATAATACAAACAATGTACCGAGGTTTTGTCATATCAAGAGCACTGTCGATAGGTGGTCCTCGGAGGATCTGACGAGAAGAGGAATCATCCTTTTTGAAAAGATAGTTCCTACTCAGAGTAAGTTGTTTTGCAACGATCCGGATTTCGAGCCTTTTAGCTCATCATCAGGTTGAAGGACTTCTACAACCACGTTTCTCGACATGAATTGTCAAAGTGAGAGGAATCATCGTCTTCCGATTAAGAATAGGCCATGCGAGGTTGTCACCCGGCCACTAAATTTTACAAAGAAAGTAAACAAAGTATTATTTACTGTTTATATTAAGTACTATAGCTCCTAATTACCTGCAACTAATGTAGAAAGATTGTTCAGATATATTATATTTTGTATATATTGTATAAGTTTTGTTTTAAAAATATTTAATGAAAAGATACATACAATTATTATTATTATTAAATTCAATTAATTATGGTTTTGGTTGAAATGAAAAAGTTAGTGTCAAGAGCGGGATTCGAACCCACGACATTCAGCTCAATACGCCTCTGCTCTAGCACTTGAGCTATCGTGTCCTCGATCCACTCACGATAGCTCAAGTGGTAGAGCAGCGGCGTTTTAGCCGAAGGTCGTGGGTTCGAATCCCGCTTGTGACACAGACTTTTTATCTCAACCAAAACCTTAATTAATTGAAATTATTTATTTGGTCAAGCGGACCACGAAACCTAATAAAATTATTATTAAATATGAATTTTTGTGAAATGGCTTGTGCCAATGATTGTGGTCGTCCATTATCGCACAAAGATAATGATTTTAATTTTAAATAAATTGAGTGGTGCGTTAAATTTTCCCATCAGTGAATTTCATTTAAAAGAACGAGGTGTACTGTTGATTGCTAATGTTATTACAAAATACATCTGATCCGATTCCTTCATTTGTGTTAGAGCTATCTGTATACCGAATCATTGTATGTGATGTTATACTGAATTCTACTTCTCTTTTGTATTCTGACTGACTTTGTACGATGTTGTAAAAAGTGTTTCCGGGATCGTGTAGTCACTGCCCATTTCTATGAACCGATAGTTGATTTTATTGATTAGTGTTTTGTGATCGATGTTCCCATCAAGTTTGATTGTTTCTGGAGCCTAAATGAGTTTTTCCTAGCTTATCCTTATATAAATGTTTTTATGGTAGGTAGTTTCGCCCAGTTTGCACCGGTGCAATGATGGGGTTGGTTTCATTGCCATTCTGATACATAGGTTTGCTAATCTCTGTATGCTACCTAAAGTTTAGATAGTGTGTTTTTGTTGAACTTAGGTCAACTAGATTATTGATCCATGGGTTGTTTCGGGTCTTATTACTGCCGTGTATAGCTAATGGGCCATTTTCGGTTTTAGTCCACAAGATTTCCCTGGAGCTATTCTTCTGGACATTAAAATATTTTACTTTTTTATGATGTACTGTAGGTGAGGGTTTCAAGATAACTAAGATTATTAGGTATTTAACCTAGTTTTTTAACTGCAGCATTTCATTGTACAAGCATAGGCCATGTTTTTTTTTTTTTTTTTTAAAGTAATTAGTAATTATTCAGAAATCGTGAGATGCGGTCTGGTGTGATGTAGGTTTCAAAAAAACATTTTCTTTTTGACCAATTAATACATGACAATTAATTAACATTTTTAGTTGAGATGAAAAAAAGTTAATGGCACGAGAGGTATTCGAACCCACGATCTTCGGCTTGATACGCCGCTGCTCTACCAATTGAGCTATCGTGACCTCGATCCACTCGGACATCAACTTCCTACCTCTACCAAAGGAGGGAAAACTCATAAGGTGGGGTTGAGATGGGGAGTTGATGTCCGAGTGGATCGAGGTCCCGATAGCTCAAGTGGTAGAGCAGCGGCGTATCAAACCGAAGATCGTGGGTTCGAATCCCGCTCGTGCCATTGACTTTTTTATCTCAACTAAAAACCTTAATTAATTGTTTCGATCTTTATTAAGATCATCTTTAGGGCCTTGTGTTGTCTAAATTTCAACAAAAAAGTTCTCTAGTTGGTAGCCGATGCGAGTTTTTTCTCATTGTTGGCGATGTCCTTCAGAATACTTTTTTGCTGAAATGCAGACAACACAAGGCCCTGAAGATGATCTCAATAAAGATCGAAACGTTGGCACGACAAAGAAAATGTTTTTCTGGAACCTACATCACACCAGACCGCATCTCACGATTTCTGAATAATTATCGATTAACGTCACTAATCACCACACAAAGTAATTAGTGTTGTTTACTTTAAGTCCAGTTGTGAGCACCATTCCACCTGTGTGCTCTTTTAATGTTGAGATGAAATTTTCTCTGACTGGTATGACGATGTAATCTGCATAGCCTCGGGTTTCGCATTGTCTGTAGTTTGCTGAGGTCATCCATTACACATTCCAAAACGAAGCCGAGAGTATTCTTCCTAGCGGACACCCACTGCTTCTACTTTTTTGTGGAACATGGAGGCCTGCACTTTTCTGCTTTTTAGCATTGATTCTATTTGTCTACAACAGGTTTTATCATTTCGTCATTGTCTCAGTGATGTAACCATTGCTTCAAAAGGAGTAAAAAGCCTCATCCAAGAAAGTTCCTAATGCTATTTTTTGGTTGTCCAGTGAATCTTCTCCTTGTATAATTATTTGATGTAATGCTGATTACTTTCTATTGGGTTGTCCGGAAAATAATGCAGGATTTTAAGTTTTCATTAAAAAAAATCTATATAAAATATTCTGTTTACGTTTACAGGATTACTCATTTGTATGAATNAGATACTGTTGTAGAAAGATCTGCAGGTTTGGTTGGAGAACATTGCTTTAAAGTAACTAGTTTCTTTTTTTTTGTTTAATACCAAAATCCTGCATTATTTTCCGGACAACCCAATAGTAGGCATGTTGATATTGGTGAAAGGGGTTTTCTTTTAGATAGCTGCCTCCTTACATAATTTTCTATATCTTTGCCCCTGTGTAATTTTTCCCTGCGGCAGTCAGAATATAGACTACTTTTATAGTTCACCATTTGCTTGGGATGTATCCCATTGCCAGGCAGGTTCTGTATATTTTTACTAGTAGAGGGATTAGTATTATTTTTTTGTTTTGTAAGATTACCGGGTATAACCCGTCTGCTCATGGAAATTCGAATGGGCTGAAGTTGTCAACGGCCGCGTCAATGTTTCCGTAGGTAATTACGGTTTTGGCTAACTATTCCTCCATAAAATGTATTTTTGTAGATGAAAAATCAATAAGTTAATGAAATACAATATTTTAAATTAATTATTTGATTTGAATTATTGAGATGTCTTAAAAAACGGCAAGCGTCGTTAAAATGTCTCGAATGTTTTGCGTCAAATTTACATGAATATCCAAAAATAGTGACTTTTTCTAATTTTATACATTAAATATAAATAAATGAAATATATGACGTTTTTTAACTTCAGCCTGATTTTTTATAATAAAAAAGAAGTTTACTCTTGTTCCTAAATATAAATTTTAGAGATGGTCCGAAGTAAGAGTTTACGACGGCTATTCGTTTTATGAGACTAGACGTAGATCAATATTTACCAACGCGATTAGCTCTGTATTTGAATTTATTCACTCTAGCTCTGGATTTACATAACTCGTCATTCTAGCTGTGATATCGACTTACGGCGGAGCCGGTTGCGGTCCGTTTGATCCCGGATGGGGTGGCTCCAACTCGTCCGTTAACACGATTAAAATCAAAACCTGTAAATATCGGTTAAACGAACATTTCGACAGAGAGGTAGCGAGAGAGAGGAGCAATTTTCAATATACCATGTTCTAATATTAAATTACAAACGGTTATAAGAGAAACGAACTACTACTACTTGGCGATAAAAAAAAAAACAAAAAATAAAATGCAAATAGCATGAAAAAAGTAGAAAACCCCCACTAAATTACGCCCTTTTACTTCCATTCGTTTCTACTTCCGTGGTACGATAAGTTAAATACTATTCTTTACCAATAAAAAACTTTTAATTACAGATTATTTTTTTATACACTATGTCATTTGTTGTTACTGGTACTGACTAAAAAATCTTTAACGTTTAAAATGTACTAAATGTACTGAAATTCTGAGTTTACCTGCACGTTCATCATATATGCATANGATATATATTTATACATATTCTTTACGCTGAAAATAATGGTGCAAAAAGGTGGAAAAACGCATTTCGTTTGTTTCATTTTTTAATTTTTAATTTTTATTTATTTTTTATTTTTTTGAACGAGGCTTTGCAACAGCAGAGGTTATATCAACCCTCAGCGTGCCGGTGTTTTTGAACAAAAAGCCCATTCGTAAGTATGTCGGGTTCGAATCCAGCGGCCTTGCATTCGAACCCGGGACCTTCACCTTACAGTGATGAGCGCCCTGTCAACACCTAAACCGTTGAGGCCACCGACGCCCCTTGTTTCATTGTTAATTACAATAATTTTCTTCTTTATTAAAGTAAACATTAATTGCCCTTATTGTTAATATTCTGTCATTATTTGTCAAACTCGCATTATGAGAGCAAATCTAAATTCCTGAAAGTAAATAGATTTTACAATAGTACCTACTCGTTCCATTCAGTATTCTATTTAAAATGAACCGAAGAGCGCATTTTTCCAATGAACGGCGAGGGTATGTATGTACTGCTTTATGGTGGTATTGCGCGTCGTGCAGTCGAATTGGACTCCCCGAAATTTTCTGATTGCCCCAGAGTAGACCTCAAAACGTTTATTCGTGTTGCTCGTAATACGAGAAGCAACCGGCAGCATAAATTCGATGAGGAGCTGAATATTTTACTGTATGTTCGTGAAAATCCGAATTCCTCTGTTCAAAATGTTGGAAGGGTTTTAGGTTTTTCAAAAAATAAAATTAGAGATGCACTCCGGACTTACGATATTAAGCAGTATCGCTCTCATCTTGTCTAGAGATTTTGAGACTCTGATTTTGACAAGTGTCTAATGTTCCTTGCACAAATGTTGATTTGGGAGGCTGAAGAAAGTTCTTGCTGGGCTGATGAATCCATGTTCATCTCTAACGGCATTCTATAGCGTTGGAATTTTTGAACGTAGGCGGAGGAAAATCCAAGAATTTCGTACTGTTGTCAACAACAGGTGGTTCACAGTATCAATGTTTGGTGTGTACTTCTCGGAAATAAATTAATTGGTCCTTATTTCGACGAAAATAATTTAAAGGGTGCCCAGTTCCTCAATATTTTGAGGGAGGTATTACCAATGATGAAGTTCTTCTGCAACAACGGCTAATAATGGTTCTCCAGGTTGATGAATGCCCCGCACACAATTCTTTGCAGGTGAGACTTTATTTGAATCGTCACTTCCAGGAAAGGTGGATAGGACTTCATGACCACAACTTTGGGCCTCCTCGGTCACCCAATTTAACTCAGTTAACTATGGTCTGTGAGGTTTTTTAAAAAACACTGTCTATGCCATAACCTAGCAATCTCAGTTAAAGGACTGTGGTAAAGGATAGAAAATGCTTGTCAATCCATTCCCCTGACACTACCGCTGTGAGCGCCGTTGAAGAGTGGTTAAAACGAGCAAATCTTTGCATCACTACGCAAAGCAAGCAGTATGAACATGAAATGTGATTAATAAGTGGCAAACCAAATGAACGTTTTTTTTCTCAAACTTTTTGCCATAATTTGAACTGAATGTAACGAATAGGTAGTATTGTAAAATTTATTTACTTCCATGAATTAAATTTGCTTTCAAGATGCGAGTTTGACAAACAATGATAGAATGTGAAAAATAAATGCAATTAATGTTTATTTTAGTGAAGAAGTAAATTATTGGAATTCACAAGTAGACAAACGAAATGTGATTTTTCAAACTTTTTGTTATTTTTTGATCAATTTAATATCCTATTGCACCATTGTTTTCCGCCTGAAAAAATCTTTTAAAATGATGTTTCAGGATATATACAGTCGTGTTTGAAATTTTGAAGTTGCACTGGCCCTGAGGTACCCTGTATAATTTATCTACAAAAAAGGGTAAAAATTTGAAACTAGACTCAAAAATATTAAAACGTATTTTTGTTTTTTTGATAGCGTCATTGGTTCAAGACAAATTCAGTCGGGCCGACTAAAAAGGACACCCTGTATATGTATATATTTTTTTAATGAAAAAATATGTACAGATAAGGAAAAATAAGAAGTACTCATTAATAGTCAGTCTTGTATAATAGCGTAAATCGCTTTTGCTGTCACTTAAGGGGTCGCGAGGCCAGTGA
Source organism: Cimex lectularius (assembly GCF_000648675.2). Classification (NCBI taxonomy): domain Eukaryota; kingdom Metazoa; phylum Arthropoda; class Insecta; order Hemiptera; family Cimicidae; genus Cimex; species Cimex lectularius. The sequence continues at coordinate 538,781 of NW_019394224.1, forward strand.
CGCTTCAGTTGGGGGAGGGTTACTTGGAAGGGTGCGGGATGAAAGCTTTTTGACATGGGGGTGTTTGTGACAGTATAATTGCTTGTGACACTTCTTGTTGCGATTTTTCGCTACTTCAAGGACATAGTAAGATGGTTGGCGATGTTAAGATTGGATTCTTAGAAGGGAGCATTAACGATGGTTCGAAGGATTTTGGATAGTAGAGATTGGATACGTTGGATGTTGTAAAATTTTGTTGATCCTCAATGTTCGATGCCGTGTATCCAAATGGGTTTCAAATAGTCAATCAAAAAAGTTAAAACTATTCATTTTTTTCATGTATTCTTTTTGCCCTTCTCGGATTATTTTGGTCTCGTCTGTAGTTATCCTCGTAGTTATAACCATATAAATAGTAAACCAAATATATATATATATATATATTAACGAGGGTTTGCAACAGCAGAGGTTATATCAGCCCTCGGGGTGCCGGTGTTTTTGCAAAAGCCAATTACCCACCTTCCTTTCTTCCAATTCAATAACCTTCCTAAATTATAAATTCATAGCTATCAACTTGCCTACTTTCTTAGTTAATTAGATTCCTACCTTAGATTACATTGATTGTTACGTACTATCCACTGTTGGATCGCCCCATCGAGTTCTCTGATATTTCGCGCTCTGTTTGTCTACCAGATGCATTTCAGATCTTGATTTTCAATCCTTACATAACTTTTTTCTTAATGTGTGTAAAATCATTTTATAGTTTTTGCCGGTGTTTTTGGTGTTTAAAAAAAAGTCCATTTGTATGTATGTCGGGTTCGAATGAAGGGCCGCTGGATTCGAACCCGGGACCTTCACCTTACAGTGATGAGCGCCGTGTCAACGCCTAAACCGTTGCGGCCACCGACGCCCAAACCAAATATTATTTGATCATTTTGGCTTGTCTATCCTTCCAGTATGGAATAAGTTTGTTGTAAATTTGATGTCTTAACTTATCGATTATTCTGAAAGATTTGATCTACATATACTACTAAAAAACAGAACTATGTAGATTTTCACAGAATGCTGAGAAATGTGAACTTTTTTTTAAAGAAAAGTCTAACAAATAGACCATTTTTTATAAAAATGTACATACAAACCAAACGAGAAATCGAGAAATCTAAATTGACAAAAAAATCCAACGTTTAATGGCGTTAAAGAAAAAAAATCTAACTGTATAACTTTAATGTTTAATATCTCTGCAGAATTGTAAACAGATCTATTTAGGGTAGTTGTCATTCTGAATGATAAATTTATTTTTGGGTGCTCAAAGTGAAAACCTGTTAATTCTAAACAGCTCATGGTCAAAGTCCTCTGGCAATATAATGTTTGATATAAATTGTAAACAAGTCTTTCTGTTTTTTAAACATTCTTCGTACTTTTTTCTACTGATCCGACTGTTTTGCCATGGTAATTTTTATCTACTTACTCATTAAGGGGGAAGAGGGTTAGAACGTAATATAAAATTAAAGCTTACCACAATTTTGAGAGGTTTTTTGTTTCTTTTTCCTCTCACCCGCTCACTCTCTCTTTCTGTCCTTTTCATCCTCTCGTTCTTTTTTTCTTTTTTTTTTCTTACTCAATATCTCTCCTCTCCATTGGTTCCTAAATATCTTCACTATGATCCTAATTTTTCACTCACTCTATCCCTCCAACTTTATCCCTCATCAGTATCTTTCTTTTCTTGTGCCTTCGTCATATTCTTGTTATTAACGGTATAAAACATGATCATAGGTCCTAAATACAACGTTAGTGGAATATAACTTACTCCATTCGCCGTTATCTTCGAGAGTGTGGGTTAGTTAGAGGGAAAGAGCAGGTATAAAAATATTGAAATTCTTGTTTTATCATACTGTTCATATCACGACTACGATTGAACTGCACACTAATAGACAATTCATGCTTGTAATTTTTAACACCCGCTAACAACTAAACAATGTAAGTAAATATAGTAACTTTATTTACGAGGATATTATAAAGCCGAGTTTTTTATATTTTCTGTGTACCATGATCTTTAAAGGTTATTTTCAGTTTTTGTTCAAACGGGCGGCCGGCCTTGATAAAAGGGAGTAACAAGCCTTTTAATTAATGTAGCTTGAGCATTCAAATCTTTACATCGACTTTTCCATGTCGAGATTTATTTTGCCCTTTTTCTTCTCTACGCTCTGAATTCAATGTCCAAATTATTCGTTAATAACAAAATCTTTCTATCGCAATTTCACCTGAAAAATCCGAGAAATTATAATTCTTTACTAGACGTCCAACAGGGTTGATATGCACAAATATGATCCCCGCGGGGGTGCTGAATGCTGAGACGGCCGAGGGGAAATGTCACAGGTTGAAAAGTTGAAAGAGCGAGTAAGTCGACCGGCTAAAGGGATGGCCGTCGTCGAGTGTGTGTGAGATGGGTTTATAAGAAAGCTAAGTGGGTGAAACAGGTCCATTTGTAGGTGTCAAGGAGAACGGACACATCTTTGTAGTCGTGTGACTCTTTGGTCTCGAACGGGTCTGAGGTGGGGTGGTCAAACACCAAAGAGCATTTCCACCTCAGGACATTTTTTCCAATATCTATCTACACCTAACACAACAATTACGTCATCTGGCAACAAGTTTACTCTGTAATAATTATGGTGAATTATTTATACTTATTATATAACAACAAAATTGGTTTTTGTTACATTTTCATTATTGCAATTATC
>NW_019394224.1:543994-701848 GCF_000648675.2 Cimex lectularius
TTCTTTCTCATAATTTATAATATATTAAGAAAGAGTTTATTGTTTGTACATTCATTCTTGTTGATGAAAGATAAAAGAGGTGTAAGGACCCATTTCAACCACCTTTTCTCAACCACATTTGATGAGGGAGAAGAAACGTCACCGGTCACAGGAGGACCATTACTGGGGCCGTCCGCGTCGTATTTCAGCCGGTGCACGTTCCTCCCATACTTCTTCATATCAGGAGAACTAACAAACATGTCTCGTCCGCCGGCTACATACACAGCCCTCTTCCCTTAGGAATTCCGTTGGCGTATATGACAACCGTTTTGATTTCCATCATTGCAACGGACGAGAGGGAACACATTTGTCACTTCTAGTATTACCATCTATAGCTGAGTGCATTCATGCTTTTTTATTAGGTTTCTGTTTAATCGATTTTAAATAAACCTTGAAAACAACTGGACGATCAAGTTCTTGTAGCTATCTCTGATTCTATACAAAAAATTAACCTGGTAAATTTTTTTTTATTATCGTTGATATAATACAAATCGAAGTGGAAAAATAATAAACATGATAATATTTCGAAAAGAAAATACGTTTTTCCGTAATTAATGTCTTGATAATACCGTAGGTTATACAATAACCGAGGAACAGGAGTAGTGCGGGTGGGGGGTAACAGAAGCCACCTATGACCGCCCTTTGCAAATGATGTTAAGGAAACGGAAGAACAAAGAGGCAGAAAGAGACAGTTTTAGAGAAAGAACAAAAGAAAGAGAGAGACGGAGAGAGAAATAGTAAAATAAAAACTAATCCTCTCTCTCTCTCTCTCTCACTCTCTCTCTCACTCTCTCTCACTCACACTCTCTCTCTCACTCTCACTCTCTCTCTCTCTCTCTCCGTCTGTATATGCAGGGTGTCCCAGTTCCTTCTGACGAAACTCAGGGAATCGATTCTACTCTTCGGTTGGAGCAAAAAATGCTCAGGAGAAAATTTCGGAAAGTTCTCTATTTTGAAGAGTTTCGTCCCCTGAGTTTCGTCAGAAAAAAAAAATATATATAAAATAACATAACTATAATAATACATAACTATTACATAACTATGATTGGTAAGAAATAAATTGTCACAATAGGAACAAAAACTAAAACAAAAATTAATTATCTCTCACTCTCTCTCTCTCTCTCTCTCTCTCTCTCTCTCTCGATATATATAAAGGCAATCGCGAANATATATAATATCTAACTATAATAATACACTACTGTAACTATAACATGATTGGTAAGAAATAAATTGTCTTTTCCCCAATAAGAATTCTTACCAGTCATCTTATCATCGTGTTCCACAAAATTAGGACACTATGAAAAAATTATAACATAACTGTAATATAAACTAACTATAGTTAACATAACTTTCTCGTCTAGTTGAGTTATGTCCGACGGAAGACGCGTGAGAGGGTATGCTTTTTGCAACAATATGGCCCCAAGATCTATTATCGCATAAAAAAACAAAATGGAAGATAATGTCATAACTCGGTCAAAACAGGTGAGAACATATTGTGTGCTTGAAAAAGAAACAAAATCTGGCATAACTCAGAACTGGTAGATTCTATCAAAATTTTCCATTCAGTAAAAGTGGCATAAAATAAGCCCTAGATTCGAATGTTATAATAAAAATATGATACTCATTTAAAATAACAAAGTTAGTATCATTTCACAGCTACATGAGAAAGTTATGTTAAATTTGTTACCATCACACGATTCCAAACCAAAATTAACTTAGGGTTTTTATAAATTCATTTTTTGCTAAAGCTACTCGTTTCCGAATTAAATGGGACGGACCATCTTGATGGTTCAAAAATTCAAAAAATTCCTTTCAGCAAACGTGGCATAAAATGAACACTAAAATCGAATTATACAATAAAAATATGGGATTCTCATTTACAATAACAAAGTTAGTGTCGTTTCCCAGCTACACGAGAAAGTTTTGTCAAATCTATTACCATCATGCGATTTCTAGCTAAAATTAACTTGAGGTTTGTGTAGGATCATTTAAAGTAAATCGTTTCGTTAGTATGCTTTTTGAAACAACAAGATGACCCACCCCTTTTATTTCGAAAATGATTAACTTTCGCAAAATGGATTTATACAAACTTCAAGTTAATTTTGGCTAGGAATCGCATGGTGGTAACAGATTTAACTTAACTTTCTTGGTTGAATGGCCTATCGTAACACTAATTTTCTGTCAGTAAAAGTAGCACAAAATAAACTCTAGAATCGAATTTGATAATAAAGAACGGGTTCTTATTTAAATCATAGCTCCAAAATTGTCGATCCTATCAAAATTTTCCTTTCAGTAACAGTAGCATAAAATAAATTCTAGAATCGAATTTTCGAATAAAAATATGGGATTCATTAAAATTAGTGTTATTTCCAAGCTAGGTGAGTAAGTTATATTAAATCTGTTACCATCACACGCATCTTAGTCAAAATTAACTTGCGGTTTGTATACAACCATTTTCTGTGTAAGTTAATCGTTTGCGAATTAAACGGGGTGGCCATCTTGTTACAAAAAGCATACCCCCTCACGCGTCTTCCGCCGGGCATAACTCAAAAATTGTCGATCCTATCAAAATTTTCCTATCAGTAACAGTAGCATAAAATAAATTCTAGAATCGAATTTTCTAATAAAAATATTGGATTCNTATATATATATATATAGAGAGAGAGAGAGAGAGAGAGAGAGGGAGAGCAACATAGATGAATAAATATAAATGAGTTTGAAGATAGTTTGAGAAGAGAGAAAAGAGGTAGCAAGGCATAAAGCTACATCAGAACAAATATATATTCGTCAAGTTCCTGTATTATTTATATAACAATTATAAATATAATTTATTTTATAAATATAGTAGTATAAATACAAATGGATTGTACAAAGGGATGTGTGGCCTGCAAAAGTATTGTTCTTGGGAGAGATTATTACCTTGTTATTATACAACCAATATATGAATAAACTTTTGTATATGTTTTACTTACTGTGTGAAAAATTTCCATATACAGCATGTTTATTTTTACAGGGTTGATCAAGAACTTCCTAATCACTGTTCCCATATTCATCACAGCTCATGAATCGGTAAGTGATTGTTTTCGTTTTTTGAAAACGTTCTAATCAAAATATAAACAAAGAAGTATATTTTCATCTGGTCTGCTTTGACGTCAAAACACCTCGAGCAGCTTTCATCAAGGTTGAAAAAGGTTAAAAAAACAGTGTAAAATAAAAAACCGAAGAGGAATAACTTAATTTGAAACGGCCCGCCGGGAAAAGCGGGCAACGGGATGGTGAAGAATTATTTAAAAATTAGATTTCCAGCAAGTATCACGGTTGATATCCACTTCCTGGATGTCCGCCACTCGTTGGCACAATAGGCAAGGGCGGAAGTGGAACGGGCTCGGCCCGCCGACCGAATGTATATCTGCCCTCGAACCCTTCGCATGCCCTACACCAATTTTCCGTTTCCCCATTTTGATTAGAGGCCGACCTTTGGCAGATTTCGGCTATCAGGTAAATCAGACGCGAGGCAACGAGTTGTAAAATGTGGCCGTTTCTCGGCTTTTTTTCTCCCGATCGTTTCCAAAAGCAGGTCAGGAAGTTAGAACGATTCAATGATATTTGAACACTTTTTATGTTCAACCATTCCAACTATATTATACTATATTTATTTATTTTTATTTACGTATTTACGGTTTTCTAATTACAAATGTATACAATAAAAATATTAAGATACAATAAATATATTAAACTAATTATAACCGTACATAAATTTAGAAATATTTATAATGAGTGATTAGTGACCGTTAGTCAATAATTATTCAGAAATCGTGAGATGCGGTCTGGTGTGACCATAATGGTCCATTTACCATCTGGAGAACGAATCACGTTTGTAATTTTACTTCATTAGTCTAATTTTTGCAGTTACGTCTTTTTAAAAAAAGAAAAAAGAATACAATATAAATAATTTAGTAAATACAAATTTAAATACAATCAAATTCAGAATTCGAAATACAATTCGATTATTTAGATTCAATCACATTGAAAACGCATCTAAATAATCTTTATGTAAGACGTGTGTGGTGATTAGTGACCGTTAATCGATATTTATTTAGAAATCGTGAGATGCGGTCTGGTGTGATGTAGGTTTCAGAAAAACATTTTCTTTATCGTGCCAACGTTTCGNAAGTGGTAGAGCAGCGTCGTATTTTGCGGAACGTCGTGGGTTCGAATCCCGCTCGTGACACTGACTTTTTTATCTCAACCCATACCTTATATAAAGATTAATTAATTGAAAGAAGTTATTTGGTCAATTAGACCACAAAATATAATATACTTAATAAGTAAAACGAAGTATATCTTCACTAAAGCTCTCTGTGGCCATTTCATTAGTCGCCAAGAATCGAATCCTGATTACACGACGTTTGAAAAATGGCAAAAAGTAGGGAAAATTCGACAGATGAGGTAGAGATGGGAAGTTGGTGTCCGAATGGATTGAATTCACGATAGCCCAAGTGGTAGAGCAGCGTCGTATTTTGCGGAACGTCGTGGGTTCGAATCCCGCTCGTGACACTGACTTTTTTATCTCAACCCATACCTTATATAAAGATTAATTAATTGAAAGAAGTTATTTGGTCAATTAGACCACAAAATATAATATACTTAATAAGTAAAACGAAGTATATCTTCACTAAAGCTCTCTGTGGCCATTTCATTAGTCGCCAAGAATCGAATCCTGATTACACGACGTTTGAAAAATGGCAAAAAGTAGGGAAAATTCGACAGATGAGGTAGAGATGGGAAGTTGGTGTCCGAATGGATTGAATTCACGATAGCCCAAGTGGTAGAGCAGCGTCGTATTTTGCGGAACGTCGTGGGTTCGAATCCCGCTCGTGACACTGACTTTTTTATCTCAACCCATACCTTATATAAAGATTAATTAATTGAAAGAAGTTATTTGGTCAATTAGACCACAAAATATAATATACTTAATAAGTAAAACGAAGTATATCTTCACTAAAGCTCTCTGTGGCCATTTCATTAGTCGACAAGAATCGAATCCTGATTATACGACATTTGAAAAATGGCAAAATGGAGGGAAAATTCGAAAGGTTGTAGGTTGAGATGGCAAGTTGGTGTCGGAATGGATTGAAGTCACGATAGCCCAAGTAGTAGAGCAGCGGCGTATTTTGCGGAAGGTCGTGGGTTCGAGACCCGCTCGTGCCATTAACTTTTTCATTTCAACCAATACTTACAGAAAGATTGAAAGAAGTTATTTGGTCAATCGGACCTCGAAATATAATGGATTTAATATTTTTTGTTCACCAACAGGATTTCCAACTGGTGAATTAAAAGTGTAAAAGCTGATCAGTTCCATAAAAGAGGTTTTTTACCGCCAGGAATTTTTCTACTTTTGCTAGAAAATATTAAACAAGTGTATTTGACAAAATGTATATGATAGTTAAAAACCTTTTCTGTATTAAGTGAGATATCAGCCAGCGATTTGTTTTTGATGATTTTCTAGAAAGAAAATTTAACCTTTAAACTAAACATTGCAGGTTTTGTAGAAGTAGAGAGTAAAAAAATCTGGCCGGAAATGAATTTGAGTTTTTTCGAGATTAAGTGAAGACGTTTAGTGAGATTTTTTGACAAAACCTAATGGGTCATTTTTCCTAGTGTTTTTCTTTTTAGTCTGCACCTTAGAGGTGATAATCTTTTGGGGGTAGTTTATCACTTTGGAGTGTCGTAATCTAAGCAGCTTTTTGATCTGGGCTACCCTCCCCGCGCCGCCCGTGGGCTAATGAACCAATTACCGCCCCGCCCAGGGCCCCGGGGACTGCCCCTGACACTGCACCATTCATATTCCTTCGTGGTTCTTAACCGCACGATTTCCATAAACTGTTCGAGATTTGTCAAAGGCCGTGGACAAAAAGCCGACTGTTTTTTTCCCGAGCCGGCCCTTTCCGATCGTTTGTTTACCCGGTCGGCAGATCCATCAGGGAAAATATAAATAACGCCTTGCTGGGCGATTTGGTTTTGGAAGGGCTTGAACAGGGCAAAACGAAAAAACAAACAGAAACAAACCTGATTATTTCATAGGGACGCATTTACTGTAATTAAATTTTATTTTTTCTATTTTTTATCTTTAAAGAGCAGTTTTGACTAATTGATTAATAGAGAGAAAGATAATGACATTAAGAATGTATATGTAGAGAGAGAGAGAGAGAGAGAGAGAGAGAGAGAGAGAGAGAGAGAGAGAGAGAGAGAGAGAGAGAGAGAGAGAGAGAGAGAGAGAGAGAGAGAGAGAGAGAGAGAGAGAGAGAGAGAGAGAGAGAGAGAGAGAGAGAGAGAGAGAGAGAGAGAGAGAGAGAGAGAGAGAGAGAGAGAGAGAGAGAGAGAGAGAGAGAGAGAGAGAGAGAGAGAGAGAGAGAGAGAGAGAGAGAGAGAGAGAGAGAGAGAGAGAGAGAGAGAGAGAGAGAGAGAGAGAGAGAGAGAGAGAGAGAGAGAGAGAGAGAGAGAGAGAGAGAGAGAGAGAGAGAGAGAGAGAGAGAGAGAGAGAGAGAGAGAGAGAGAGAGAGAGAGAGAGAGAGAGAGAGAGAGAGAGAGAGAGAGAGAGAGAGAGAGAGAGAGAGAGAGAGAGAGAGAGAGAGAGAGAGAGAGAGAGAGAGAGAGAGAGAGAGAGAGAGAGAGAGAGAGAGAGAGAGAGAGAGAGAGAGAGAGAGAGAGAGAGAGAGAGAGAGAGAGAGAGNAAAAGCGAAATTACTCTGAAATGGTTGAGAATCGGACCATGGACAATATGAACTTTTTTGTTCATTTTAGGGTGAAGAATCTACTGGAGAAGTTTGTAGCACGAGTAGCAATTCACCCTGTATAGAACTTTGAATATTAATCACATAAAAATAACATCTGTACATACAAATATTTTTTCTCCCTTTCACTCTTCCATTATTGATCTATTTAGCTTTTTATGAATTCATATGTTTCTCTTACCCATATCTATTGCAATTTACAAACACATTTTCTTTCTCCCCGTTTATCACTCGTTTTCCATCTATCTGTCTGTCTATCTACCTTTCTCATTCATCATTATCGTTTTAACCCTTGAAATCTGGCCGTCTTATTTCTCGCGAATGGACGCAAAGAAAGATTAATAATCAACTTGTCTGCGTTGGTTTGCCGATTGTCTTGAAAATAGAAAGGTTGAATGAGTTAAAATTGCCAACAAAACCTCTGAATATGTAAACATAATTTAAGACAACACGATTTAAAGAAAAAAGTCTTAATTTGAGTTCAATGTCCTATTTTTTGTGTAAATATTATGATTCAATTCATTAAAATGATAATTAATTATTGTAGTCATTAATGAATAAAAGTTAAAATGTACTTACTTCGGTTTATTTTAAAATGAAAGAGGGAGAGAGCGAGAGAATGTGTGTGTGTGTGTGTGTGTGTGTGTGTGTGTGTGTGTGTGTGAGAGAGAGAGAGAGAGAGAGAGTGAGAAAGAGGAGGAGGAGGATTGGGAGTGAGAGAGAAATAAAGAGAGGTAAATTTATCGATTAAGCAATTCCGTTAAAAATTGAATTATCAATATTAAAAATGATTGTCACCCAATTTAAGTTCCATTGACATTAGTTTAACCATAAGATATAAATAACGTGTGGTGACTAGTCCATGATTTTTCGGAAATCGTGAGATGCGATCTGGTGTGATGTAGGTTTCAGAAAAACATTTTATTTATCGTGCCAACGTTTCGATCTTTATTGAGGTCATCTTCAGTGCCTGGGATTTACAAACATTTTTTTTCCACATCCTACATGTATTTGTTAAATTTAAACAATGTTTGTAAATCCCAGGCACTGAAGATGAACTCAATAAAGATCGAAACGTTGGCACGATAAAAAAATGTTTTTCTGAAACCTACATCACACTAGACCGCATTTCACGATTTTCGAATAGTTATATATATTTAATATTTATGAAGATATTCATTGAGATAAAAAATGTTTGTCAAGAGCGGGATTCGAACCCACGACCTTCGGCTAAATACGCCGCTGCTCTACCATTTGAGCTATCGTGACTTCGATCCGCTCGGACACGAAATTCCAATCTCCACCTCACCTCCAGCCTCGGAGAGCTTCCGTGAAGATATACTTCAGTTTAATTATTTAATCCATTACAGTTCGTGGTCCGATTGACCATTAACTTTTTTCAATTAATTAATATTTATAAAAGGTATTGGTTGAGATAAAAAAGTCAGTGTCACGAGCGGGATTCGAACCACGACCTTCGGCTAAATACGCCGCTACTCTACCACTTGACTCTATCGTGACTTTGACTTTTGTCGCCGAGAATCGAATAGATTACATGACATTTGAAAAATGGCAAAAAGGAGGGAAAATTCGAGAGATGAGGTTGAGATGGGAAGTTGGTGTTCAAGCGGATCGAACCACGATAGCTCAAGTGGTAGAGGAGCGGCATATTTAGCCGAAGATCGTGGGTTCGAATCCCGCTCGTGACACTGACTTTTTATCTCAACCAATACCTTTTATAAATATTAATTAATTGAAAAAAGTTAATTGGTCAATCGGGCCACGAACTGTAATGGTTATAAATAATTACTGATTGTTGTACTATTGAGCAGTACGACGAAATTTAACATTGAGTTTATAATAACGCACAAAGGGACAAGAAATAAATTTTTAATATCTGGTAAAAAGCAATAAAGGTATATTCGGTCCGCAAAACATACACAAACTTGTTATTTGTAGAATTGTTATTGCGTATACGATTTTGTACTTGTTTAGTTCAGTTGTGTAAGACGGAAAAGAAATAAACGAAGGTACATTTTTACGTTAAAAGAAGCTGTTTTTTCTTTTATAGATATTTTATTTTCTTGTTGATTCTTTTTTTGTGGGAAAGTGGCGAAATCCACTATTTGAATTGAGCCTAATCACGATAAGGGTACATGAGATAGTTCGTTCCTAATCGAACAAAACATATCGAAAAATGTACAAATTTATAGATTTTGATATAAAAAAAAACATAAATAAAAAAAATTAAAAAACACACAACTAGATGTTGAAATAGTATGAAATTGTTTTGAAAAAATAAGCCTTGAGTATGGACGGCGTGGCGTGTGAAGGATGGTATCATGAATCACGCTGCATCAATTTTTTACCAGAGGAGAGACAGACTCATTTATAGTTAAGGGCGATACGGATTATTCGTCCCGGCAAGAAGAGTAGCAGATGTGACAGACGTTGAATGATCAGCATACGAGAACTGCATAGGAAGAGGTCGGAAGGAGAGCCGCTGTTGCATCTCCTCAGGCGGGATCCAAGACAGAAATGATGCGTTACCGAGACGTGACTATTGTCTCACATTTGGAATTCACATTGTCCTGTTATGTCACGATCCACCTCTATACCGAGACCAAGGCGGAAATTCAATAAAAGCAGGGACTTTCTTGAAAAATATAGAAATAAGATAAAGGATAAGGCGTTCTATTGAACATAGATGGGTTCGATCAATCCTAAATCTTATAGCTTAATTTGATCTCGTAAAAAAATCATACCAACTCAGGACGTGTACGCATTTAGCATACATAAACATAAACGTACGCAAACCACGTGATAGTGCAGATAAAACCTACAACAATAATGGTGTAAAAGATAATATTTAGCTCACCATAACCCTCAATAAAAGTGAATAATATATAATATTATCATTGATTATTTTTATGACCTATCTATTCTTCATTATTGATAATTTTTATTATGCTATTGGTTAAGTCTGTATTTGAAAACGTAGAATTGTAATTTTATATTACAAGTTCTTGACGTTTGTGAAGCTTTATCAACTTTATTATATTTATAGCCATGGTTTTTTAAACCTTCGACATTTTTAAGGCGTAAACAATAAAACTGAAAGAGGAAAAATCGTTTACGTAATCCAAATATTCTACAAACAATCAGGTTGTGTCTATTTTTCTGATGAAATAGTGCAACAATTAGTAATTATTGAAAATATTAACCAAATTAATATTAATGAAATTTCATTGATTATTGATTGATTCACAATCATTTTTCTAACTTTTCCTAGAGGAATAGCTTAACACAAATTCAAGTCTCTCTCTCTCTCTCTCTCTCTCTCTCTCCCTCTCACTATCTTTCTCTTCAATTTATTTATTGATCTATCAATTTAATAAAATTTATTAACAAAAGCTAGTGAATTATGAATTTGTCGAGAGAATGTATTCAACTTCAATTGATGGTGATCGATTCTTTCCACTTGTTTTTCATAAAAAGTATTAATTTCAGTTTTATGTTGTTATATTTATCGTGTAAATATTATGATTCAATTCATTCAAATGTTAATTACTTAATGTAGTCATTAATGAATAAAAGTTAAAATTTATTTATCTTGGTTTATTTTAAAATGAGAGAGTGAGAGTGAGAGAGAGACAGAGAGAGTGCGAGAGAGAGAGAGAGAGTGAGCGAGAAAGAAAATGTTACAAAAAATAATAAACTCTTCATATATATAAATATATATATATATATATATATATATATATANATGTTTAGATTAAAAGATATCACGATTTTCCGACGCCAGGACGTGATATCTTTCAAAATCGATAAAAAGCGAAATTACTCTGAAATGGTTGAGAATCGGACCATGGACAATATGAACTTTTTTGTTCATTTTAGGGTGAAGAATCTACTGGAGAAGTTTGTAGCACGAGTAGCAATTCACCCTGTATATATAATATCTACATGAATATATGAGATTGATTGATAGATGCAAATGAGTAAATGAGAAATAGAAAATTAAAGAAGAAAAAAGAGAGATAAAGATTTTGGTACTTATAGTAATATAAAGTTAGTGAGGCAGAGAAACAGAGATTGATTGATTGATTAAAATTTTGATTCAATCACGCAAAGTTAGGTCTCGTGAACCTTTCTTCCTCTTAACGTGAGTAGTAACATTATACATTTTTTCAGTTAATTAACATTTTTATGTAAGATTTGGTTGAAATGAAAAAGTTAGTGTCAAGAGCGGGATTCGAACCCACGACATTCAGCTCAATACGCCGCTGCTCTACCGCTTGAGCTATGGTGACTTCGACATTTGTCGCCGAGAATCGAATAAGGGGGTTGAGAGGGAAGTTGGTGTCCGAGTGGATTGACACGATAGCTCAAGTGGTAGAGCAGCGGTCTATCTAGCCGAAGATCGTGGTTTCTAACCCCGCTCGTGACACTGACTTTTTTATCTCAACTAAAAATATTAATTAATTGAAGTTTTAAATAATTTAAATTTAATTTAAATTTAACATTGAATTTATAATATCGCACAATGCGACAGAAGAAATAAATTTTTAATATCCGGTAATCAATAATAATTTCGGTTTTATTTTCTGGTAATTTTGATTTTCTGATAATCAATAATTAATCAATTAATTCACAATTAAAAAATTAAAAGAAACATGGTTCAGTCTGTTCGTGGAGTCAACCATTAATTATTAAGATTCGTTTTCGATTACGCAGCGGCTCTATGTTCGCATGCGAACAAAGCTTCACTAAAAAGTTTCTATGTTGTACAACATTAATTCATTAAAATCGGTATTGGAGACATAAGATCAACTCCCATAGATGTATTTCAAGCCAAACTAAAAAAAAGAGAAAACAAAACACAGCTTCTTTTAAAGTAAAAAACGTAATTTTTTTTCTTCTTTCCACAATTCTCAAATAATAAGTTTGTGTTTGTTTTGCTGATCGAATATTCCTTTATTGCTGTTTACCTGATATTAAAAATTCATATCTTTTGTCGCTTTGTGCGCATGACATATTATAAATTCAATGTAAAATTTCATTGTACTGCTCAATAGTACAACAAAGAGTAATTATTTAAAACATTAACCAAAATAAATGTCAATGCAATTGAAATTGGTTGACAATCATTTTTAATGTGTGATGATTAGTGACCGTTCTGAAACCTACATCTCACGATTTCTGAATAATTATCATTTTTAATATTAATAATTCTTGTTTTGTTTAAAGAATTCTTGAGTAAGAGAGAACGAGCGTGTTATGGTAATAATTAATTTCAATTAAATTATGTGTAACTAACAGTTAATTATTATAACATGAAGTATCTTATCTTTCGAAAAAATTTGTAAATACAGGAGAGAAAGCAATGAATATTCCATCTGGATCGTCCAGTGTAAGGATCGATTGAAGAGAGCGTATAAAAAGGACTTTTTTTTATAGATTTAACGTCTATCGGATAGTGGAAATGAGAGTGATGGAGGGAGTTTGCAAAGAGAGTTAAGAGGCTCCCGTGGAGATTGTCGAAAAACGGGCGAGGGTGTGGAAGAAATGTATGCCTCGACATAATAATTCCACAGGATCAGAGCTCGCATCTGGGGCTTAAGTGATGCCGTCTAATCCTGAATCCTTTTTGGGTTCTGTCCAAATCCACAGTCGCTGATGATCCACCTTGAAATACGCTTCTATATATCCGATCGGGCCGTGTCACTTTCCAATCGTTGAGCCCTTTCAAAAAAAAATATATATGTGTTTTATACATATATATACACTGAATAAATTAATTAAACTTGTAAGTAATAAGTTCCAAAAACTTTACCCATGTTTATTCTCCTTGGTTAAAGAAATTATCCAATCTTGTACAAACATTGTTGATTAAAAGACCACAAAATTAATTAAAAAATAAAACCACTCGTTTATGTAGTCGAACTTTTGAATACTTCGGTTTTTGTCCATTTGATCAAAACTTTATACTTTAACTAATAATTAATGAGGTAACGGCCACTTTGGAACTAAAAACATTCATTTCTTTAATATTGTCTTCTCAATTAAACTACAAATTGTTGTTTATACTTTTTGTTTTGTTATTAGGGATCTTGTAGAGAGATTGATGAACGTGAATAACAGTTTTTGAAATTCTTAATGTTAGTGTACAGTGGTTGTTCAAGTTCTTCAAGCTGCCGTCAAGATAATTAAAGTACAGTCTGTTTGCACGGGCTGAGGCTATATACAACATATATGAGAACAGCTTCGTCCAGAACGAGCTCCTGCGCGAACTGAGTCTCGCAGGGGTGGACTTGGTGATGATGAAGCTGGATGTCGCCACCGTTTCGCATCCAGCCATAAAACAATCCCTTCTGAGGATAGCGTGCTTGCCGCTGATAATAATCAAAGTCATGTCATCATACCGTGGCGCGCATCCGTCAGGAGTCGCGGCTCATCGACGCCCTAAAAATGAGGTCGACTGGGGTGGCCTTGAGGAAGGCGGCGATAGCGTGCCAGCGGAGTGTAGAAAATGTACTGACACGGAATAGCACTCATGTACTTTTGCCTTGCCCAGATAATCACCCCAGATGATCCATGTCTTCATCGCTGGCCTCCGCGGTTTGGTGTAACAAGTCAAGGCCGAAACCCCTATAACTCTACCTGACGGTTAGGCTAATTAGATTCTGGCCGGTTGTTGAGGATACGGTGACTGTCCTAGACATTTAAGGATGTTTAGGGGTAACAGAAATGTTTCAAGGTTCAGCCCCTGTTACAATGGGAATGGACTCGGAGTTGGCCGTGGGACGCCCCTGGTGGGAACTTGGAGAAGAGGCTTCCTGTGACCTTCGCACGAAACTTGCGTATGACCACCGTTATACATTCGGCCTCACGGTATACGGCGGATCGGACGGCAGCATATAAGCGTTGAGGACGCTATGATTATGCTGAAACGTCCCTCGAATGCGTGAGTAATGGTGGATGGGAACGGGTAGTGAATCGGTTGCTCCTACTCGAGTATGCTTTGCACGTAGGTGTAGGCTTTTACAGTAATCGATACTCCTCTAGACGGTGGTTAGCAATTCCATTTTAAACAAGACCGCAGCCGGAGCGGATCCGGTAGTTTCTACGCTAGAGAAGCTCCAATACTCTGGGAGATAGATATATAGATAGATAGTCCTTCTCTATCTAGGGAGTGCGCGGGAGACTAGGCTGATGTACTTCGGCTTAGGTAGCCCTATGCGCGCGGCGTACGCTCTGATGCTTAATGCAGACCCGACCTCGCGGACTGGGCAAGTGGGGAGCGAGGTTGCCTTGGCCCTTCGGGTCTGACCTGCCTCTACACCAATGCTGCGGCAGTAACACCATTCCGTCGTATGTGGAGGTGCGTCAGCTCTCATCTTGAAAATCAAAACGTCCGATAAGGCCGAATAGGATAGGTGCGGACGTTAAAGATCCTCATTGTCCTTTTAAGGACGACCGAAAGTCCTAGATATTGCTGAGGCTTGTGAATCGGGTGGCGCCCTGGAAAGGTGATGGGCGGGAAAATGAAAAATATATGGTACCCGATGCTCTGTTTTAGGGTGGAAACTCTCTTCATGGCTGTATGCCTGAGTGTACAATCAAGACATTTCTTTGGGATAAATCAGCTATGTAAGATTACCCTGTCCTTAATAGCCCTGTTTCGGTTGTGGGACTGTTCGGCTATAAGGATCGGCAGAGAGACATCCGCCCCAGGAAGGGCCTGAAATTTGATCATAAGACCGACGGAAGTTATACATAAGTTTACATACCCTGATGGGCTGGCGAAAGTTAGGGCCGCTACACCTGTACCATCTTGGATTTTAAGGGGTAGGAGAGCTATTTCCGGAAATAAATTATTTAGTTAATTTAAAAAAAAAGTTTACGGAATTCAGAAAATTTTAGAGATTGACGTTTAAGACAATAGAGCACTTTCTCTAAGAGAAAATGAGAATCAAAATTAAAATCCATCGAATACTTACGAAAAAGTATTAAGAAATAAAACAACTGTTTATCCGAGAAACGGTTGCAGCCCGCATAAAAGTTTAACAACTATGAACTGCTATTCACAATTTTGAAAATTGTGATTTTTTATTTTCGTTAATCATGTCAGAAATAAATGGTAAAATAAAACTAAACAATAGTGATCAGAATCGTGTAAAATATAAATTATTCACGTTACTGGAATATTGAAGTTCGGAACCGACAGAACAGATTTTTTTTTTTAATTTGTGGAGGGAGTGAGGAGCGGGCAGGAATATGTTTTATTTCAAACTATTCCTATTTAACTACTTTAAAAAATTGATTGTTGAAATACCGGTCGCTCAATAACACAGATGTTTTTTAATATTAAACGGCCATTTGTTTAACAGGTAACTAAACAATTTCCACGCTGTCAAAACAATGTAAAACATAATTATAATACTGAAAATAATAATTAATTAACGTATTGCAAAAATATTTGGAACAATAGAAGCATTTGTCCGTTTACTGAAAGCGTACTGAACGGGCACATTTTATCTGTTTGTCCATTAACTTCAGATTTGAAATGAAATTTTACGCTTAAAAAAATTTATTCACCTTTATTCATTAATGGCAAAAATAAGAATGATAGTAGATAGGCCGTTTCATGAATTTTTCTTTTTTTTATTTTGAAAACTAACTACTGTTCTACAAGAATTTCGATTTGCTAGTTACTTAAGAAATACAACAAAAACCTTAGACCTAATGTAGAATTATATGCTATCAGCATACTCCTTTCGAATAATACTACAACTTAAACTTAATTATAAAACTTTTACTTTTTCCTCCAAATCCTCAAACATTGAATTAAATCTAATTTGTATACAGAAAAAATAGTAAATTTTTCTGTTTTATATAATGTTAAAAATCGGTTATTTTGATTTTTCAAAACCTCATGTAACGTTGTTAGATGAAAAGAGATTTGAATTTATGCCACTTTTAAATATGTATCAACATGCATTGAAAAATAAGTATACCAACTTTTTTATCTACATTGCGAGAAAGTATTTTATTATATATTTTTTAAATTAATTTTCTTCTATAAATCACCTTATATCATTGATTCTTCATTATTCGTACGTATTTTCAATAATTTAGTTCTTAATTTTTTTGCTTTGTCATTGATTGTTTTGATATTGCTTACACCACTAAATATCCCCATAGATTTTTAAAACCTGTGAGTACCCACTGGTAGCTGTCCCATGAACATCACCTCAAGAAATTCATAAAACCGACTAGCAAAAAAAAAAAATTCCCATTTAAAATTTTAAAGTTGTACTGTCTCGGAACTATCCTAACGACAAATATTTAAAAGAAGGGTTTAAACAATTAAAACTACAGTAAAATATATTAAATACTTATTTTTTGGTTTTCTGTAACATTATCTGCTTCAGAGAAACTCAGCCGGGCCATCTTAAAAGGGCTCGCTGTACCTACAAATAAAGATTTTTATATATTTACTATCTATCCATTAATGTGATTCTGTTCTTGTTTACACTATGATGGTACCATTGTATTTTTGAAAATTGAGAGTTTTCCAAAGAGTAATCACTAAATATTTGACCTTATTTTGCAGCCCGATTTTTTGTTTGTTTGTTTGAACTTTGTTTCATGTAAGCCATTTTTTGTAGAGAGCTAACGCAACAATATTGGCTTGTGTAAAAATAATGCAAGTTTTGAAAAGACAATCAAAACTATTTTTAACTTTTATAAAAAAAAAATTTATTCTTTTAATATTGCCTTGGAAGGCGTTTTCGGCTTCACGCGCTATCTAAAAATTTTATCCTTCAAAAAGTAATCCATTGTCTAAAAAAGTGGAAGTCTGTTTGCGAGAGGTCGGGTGAATATGGAGGGTGCGGGAAGGTTTCATATCTTAAGTCCTTAAAGTTTCCGCAGGGTGGGCATTGGGACATGTGGCCTGGCATTATCCTGAAGAAGAATCGGCCAATGCTGGACAAAGATGTTGCAGTTTCCCGTGCATTTAGTCAATTTCTTGGCAATATTTTTCTGCTGTGATAGTTTCACCATAATTGAACAACCCCACCTGAACACCACCGAACAGTCACTGTGTACGCTAATTCTCAAATTTTACAATTCTATTCATCGCTACCTGTTGTCAAACGAGTTTAAACTCGTTTGTTTTTAATTTCACTAATCTTTTTTGTTTCCTTCTATATTTAATCCCAGTCTAGAGTCAGCCGCCGGATGATCCATTTCTCTGCATCCGAACATTAAAAATAAACTCTTTAACGTTGTTCTGCACCCAATATTAAGTTCAGATTCTTTTCCGCGTTTTATTAGTGGTTGAAGTTATTATTTTCGTTATTATTTATTTTATTTTGGCGAGTGTCCTGGAGACGAGTAAGTCTTCATCGGGCGAGTCAATTACATCTATCCAGTTCCAGAGACCCCCAGCGAGGTTCGGACTGAGCCCAGAGGTACTTTATTTTGAAAACCACGAACTTTTTCTGGCTAGACTTAGGGCAGGTTTTAAGCTTTAACAAGGCGTTTACGATACAAATGAAAAGACAAGTTAACTTCCTTTTCTTATTTTTACTTATTCCTTTTTTTCATCCGTCATTTCCTTGCCTGCGACCGACCAGTACCCTAACAGTCTCCATAACCTTATTTTGGTGAAGATTTGGTTTCGGGAAGGGTTTTGGCGCTTCATCCTTCTCTATCCATTGACCTGTACACCTCATGTTATCGTACAGAATTCATTTTGTATCGCACGTGATAATTCGATCGAGGAATGGATCATTTTATTGGCGCAAAAGAAGAGACGTGAAAATTTCAAAGCGTCGATTTATTTGGGCTTCGATTAGCTGTACATTACCCACTTATGCTTCTTTACTTAACCAATTTGCTCCAGATGGCGAACAACGGTTGAGTGGTCGACACTAAGCTCTTCCTCAATTTACCGTGTTGTCTTACGCGAATTTTCTTCAATCAACGTTTTGAGTTGGTCGCCGTCTACAACGGAAGACCTACCACCATCTTCCCTATCTTAGAGATCGAAATTGACCCCTCACTATGTTTTCGAACGAACTCGCTAATGCTTCCCTCCCCCCAAACTGTATTGATGTCTCCCTTCGCTCAAATAAATTTGACATCTAGTTCGGACATATTTAATTTCGCAGATTCGATATAAACTAAAATGTTTTGTATCAAAGATATCGATTAAAAGTATTCGTTATAATCCATAAATTAGATTTGAGAATTTAGCTTTGTTTACATGACAAGCACCTGCGAAAATAAAACAAATTTTGAAAACCTGTATTAATTTTGCACCAACCCAACGGTATTTTGTTATGTGAAGTGATCTTTCTTCATTTTTTCTGCTGGCTTAAGTCAAGCAATAAGAAATTTAGTAGTCGATGCACATAACGGATGGGATAGGTGACGTAAGGGGGTGGGAAAGTTAACTAATTCAAATGAAGACATAAATCAAAATGTCAGATGCAAAGAAGGTGGTCAGAAATTAGCCTTCGTGAAGGTTCCGGCGAGGGGGCAAGAGGTCTGTAACAAGAAGTTATGTTTTGCCGGTGCCTTTGCCTGTCTCGGCCAGGTTACGCCTTAGGTTGCCTGGAATATGTTAAATACCACCCCTGCCAGAAGGGTGCGAACCGCACACGTTCTAGTCAATATACCCGGCCTCGGATGGATCGCCCTTGTCGGCCGCAGAACCATTTATCTCCGAGAAGGAAGTGGGGCCCTATCGCCTCTTCTTTCCGGTCCTTCGCATCTTCCCTGACGTTTTGACGCGCGTTCAACTAACACTTAAGATAATACGGGCCTTTAAAAAATTCTGCTGAAAAAACAGCCAGCCCCATTTGAATATGACAACTTTGAAATATACATGTTAAAATCGATTTGAAACAACAGTCTGTCTTTTTCTTGTTATTAACTGTACTGAGTAAGAAACATGTAATGCAATGATGCAAAAACATAAAATTAACAACGAAAAAGAAATACAAAATAAAAGATAATACATTTTACTTATAAAATGAAAACATAAAAACGAACAAAAATTCAACTTATCATAACTCATCTTGAATTCCAAGAGGCTTTACAAATAACGCTAGGTTTGTTTTAATTCCTATTCTAACATGGCAAAACAATCTATCTTAAATTTGTGTTGTTGTTTTGGCAAAATTTGAAGCGAACAGGAAAAGGAGCAACCAAACAAAATTTGGTTTTTCTTGCTTCATATTGCAGAAAGTAAAAAGTCTATCAAAATTTTGTAAGTTCGAGAGCTTAAATTTATTAAGCTTTCGATGAGATTTTCTAAAAATAATTTTGCCAAATATCTTCTACCGTTAATACAGTACCGTTTTGGATACCATGGATCACTTTCGGCAGTATAGCTCACGAAGCCATGGCATCGAACTGATTAATTCATTTCAGATGATCCCACCTATGGAGTCAAAACTTGAATGAATCCACCGGTTTTATAAGATGGATTTTTAACTTAACCTCACAGGTTAAAATGACAATTCACCAAATTTTAGCTAACAACGGGTACCCTAAGCAGCTTATCAATAAATTGATGAATATAAAACTCTATGACAGACAAAAACTTAGTCCGTCGTCACTTTATTCCTGATTTCATACCATGTAAAAGGCTTACCAGACAGCATCAAGAAATCTTTAAGAAAAAATACCCGCAAATGAAAGTCGCCTTTGAAGATGTTACTTCCTTAAAACGTGCTTTTTCTAAGCTAAAAGATGTGGCCTGGCTTAGTGTACAAAATTACCTGCCTCAATGTAATCGTGAGTACTAAGGAGAGACAATAAATATTGGCACCGTAGATGCTACCAACATCAATATGCTGTCGATAACAAGAAAGATTATGACAGTAAATCGTCCTGTTACGCTGTAACCGTAAAACAATCATTTTATTTTAATGGAATAATCATTACAAAAAAGAAAAAATCCAAACGGAACTTTTATGAGGCGGTTTGTATCGACAATAACAAGGAAAGCCTAAATTTAAAACTGACCACAGCTGGGTTAGCGAATGATAATAGTTAATTATTAATCTGGTTAAAAACAGTGTTGTGCCTTATAAGTGAAGCTTGATAAGAATAATGATGAATTAACAATTTGTTTCAAAAACCGGTTTAAATAAGGTTGATACCATAGATAATATAGTGGGAAGGTATTCTCTCTATTGCTGTGTAAATTAACGCAAAATAATCTTTTATCTGAAAGTTGTTTTCAAATTTCTAGTCGTTTTTCGCCTCTGAAGAAGAGTCAATATAGACCTGAATAGTCACGATATGAGGTTTATAACAAAATGTATACAGGTCATATTTTGTTGTTTATTTCAAACTATAGGTCTTTTTTCGGTAGATTAAATGCGACATGATATTATTTTAGTTTAAGGCTGGCAAACTATGTTTGTCATTGCCAGTCCTCTTTTCCTTAGCTGCGCTATTCTTTTCTTATCGTTTTCGCGTTTTAACCTACTAATTTATTTTACTGATTCTCTAGCCAAGTTACAATGTTTTATTATATCTTTTTCTTATCCCATTGCTTGCTTCTCTGTACACCAGGGCCTCCCAATTGAAGATGAAACAACCCAAATAACAAACAGAAATACACAGTAACACAGAATCAGGATAAAAACATGGTAGTCTGGTTAGCATTCACACTACTCGATTATCGTACTCGATATTCCTTTGGGTATTTGGCGATAAGCTTCCAATTCGCGCTAATAAATTACATTACAAAACCAGACTTCATTCAAACATTCATTATCAACCCCAGAGTATTCGATATTTCTCGGGGTATTTATCAATATGCCCCCTATTTGCGCTAATAAATTACATTACCAAACCAGACTTCATTCACACATTCATTATCACAACCCCAGAGTACTCAATATTCCTCCGGGTATTTAGCAATATGCCCCATATTCGCGCCAATAAATTATATTACCAAACCAGACTTCATTCAAACTAATAAATTACATTCACACATTCATTCTCACAATCCCAGAGTACTCCATATTTCTCGGGGTAAGAAAAGTCAACAAAAACCCGGGCACTCGTATTTTCTTGTTTACTTCAAATTGTATGAACTTTTGTCTTTATATTAATTACAACGTATATATTTAAATGTAAATCAAATTTAACAAGACAAAAGTTCATGATTTTTAATAAAAATATTTCATTATGATTATTAAGTTATTAAGAATTAATTATTAGGGGAATAAGAATAATAACTAATAATAATCCATATTTGGTAGTGAAATCTATTCTATCACTAAATGATTTTCCGGCGTTTAGTTGAATTTTCTTTCAAACCCTTACAATTAAATATTTTTTATAAAATTCATGAATTTTTGATCAGTATACAATTTATTAAAATACATACAGTTTGCAATAAACATTAAAATTACATACAGTATCCGGTTTTTGTTTGAGTATATACGTATATGTGTTTTGGTTTATTTCTCTACTCCTGACCGATCCCTTCCAAACTCCAAAAAATGATAAACTCACTGTCATTCTGAATAAATAGCTTGAAAATATAAATGATTGAAGATGGTCAAAATGTAATTATGTAGTCATTATTGATTTCTGACTTTGTTGTTGGTAAAAATAACTATGGATTTTTTCAATATTATAAGGAAAAACATTTATTATATTTCAGATTTTCTTCTTATTCCCAATGATTTTTGATATTTAAAAACGATCACATTTTTTCAATTCAATATTTAGTTTGATGTTTGTACCGATTCAATAAAGGATTAGAATTGCAGAAGTTGTTTAAGTTTATATTGAAATGTATTAATTGGACACCCGAAGATATATTGCATTATTCGACTGTTACAAATTTACCATTAGATCCTCAATGAGCATAATGGAAGCTTACTTTAGTGTTGCCAGAGGGCTTTCGAGCCCTGATTACCCTTGACTAGATTTACTTTGCCGATTCAACACGATCAACAAGATAATTACACCTAAAGACTAACAAGTTTTTCACGAAAGGATTCAACGTTAGTTACTGTTTTTAAATTTATTTGTAGAACAGGTGCATAAAAATGGTAGTGTGTTCCTCATTAATCCTTTTTTGGTCTAGGTTGTCGCTATTACTTAATATTATTCATTCCCAAAAGATAATTTTTTTGTAAATTTATGTTTTGTGGTTTCAAATGCGACAATCTCAAATCCTTAGCCTGGAAAAAAGATTTTGTGTATATTTTAACAAACAAAATCTTATATGTGTTGTGTTTAGTGACGGTTAGTCAATAATTATTCAAATTTTTTCACCTCCTACATTTATTAGTAAAATTTACACAATGTTTATAAATCCCAGTCTCTGAAGATGATCTCAATAAAGATCGAAACGTTGGCACGATAAAGAAAATGTTTTTCTACGTCACACCAGACCGTATCTCACGATCTCGGAATAATCAAAATATTATAGTTAATTCTGAAATCGTGTTTCTTAATTTGGTACTGAGTCGTTCAAGATTGTTTGATCCTAATTTATTTAATGATGGCCATTTTAAATATTTATTGTGTTGGTCTAGGGACTGGCTCTGCCCACCTTAAACTCCATCTTCATTCTAAAACATTAAGCAGAAACTCACTCATTATTACGGAAAATACATCCCACAAGTAAAATTAGCAGACTCCAAACAAATTCCTCAAAAAAATTCATTTGGAATTTTTGCTATGAATTATTTTTAGTGTTATAACAATTTATTTAATAGACTATCGTTAGTCCACATTCCTGTTGAAGTTTTTTTACAAGTCTAATCAGAAAACAGCGAGAATGTGCGAATCAACATTTGTAAATGTAAACATGTTTAGAAATTCAAAAGGCGTCAAATCTATTTCCTCGATGAAATAAAACAAACTTTTAATAGTTTTTCCACTCACGAGACAAAATTAGACGAGACAATTGTAATTATTGAATTTATGGATTTTCTCCCATTTGGTTAGAAGAGATTACACTGAACAACGCTGACAGGGCGATGTCATTAAAGTTGCTTTATGTGTTACTTGGCCCTATTTGCTGTCCAACAGGTGTCCCTGGAAAGCATACATAATCATCTTTCCAATAATAACGTGTCAGATATGGCCAAGTTCTGCAAGATGTCTTGATAGATGTACCTTAACTTATATTATTAGTCTATTTTCCACGTACACTCTTTAGGCCGCGTGTGTAAAGAAAGTGTTCAAAAAAGATTATATTCCAAAAAAAATGTACATCGACAAACTAGACGTAAACTGTCAGTTTATGCAGTTAGTTAAATTTGTCGATGTATATTTGATGATAAAATTGTTTTGAGCAAGTACATTCAGATAATGCTAAAATATTACAAGATAATATAGGTTACCTAATAAAAAATCTATTAGGTGCTATTAACTAAAATGCAAAAAAAAACTTACAAAGACAGAAGATAGATTAAAGATTGAAATAAAAGAGAAGAGAATAAGAGATGGTACAACGGGTGCGCATAAGAAAAAAAGAGAGGAATGACCATTACAATTCCACAAAGATTTACATGAGTTGAAATAACTTAGGAGTAATATGTCCAACAAGATTTTTTGTTCGTTCTAAAAAAGACAATTTGATTAATTGATAGATAGGTAGATAGATAGATATAGAAAGAAAAAAGAAGAGGAGAGAGATAGAAAGAGAGAGAGCGAGAGAGAGAGAGAGAGTGAGAGAGAGAGAGAGAGAGAGAGAGAAAAGGCGAGAGTCATAAAGAGTGAGAGTGAGAGAGAGAGATAGAGAGACAGACAGACAGACAAACAGACAAAGAGAAAAAGAGAGAGAACGACATATGTTATTATCAGGCTTATATATCTGCTTGCCAATTGCTGCGACTTTTTCATAAGGCTTGAAAAATGTACTTTCTTTTCGCTGGGTTGTGTGATGCTAGATTATACATTACCGCAAGACCTATTGGCGTTGAAGGTGGGGTATAACCAGCCCCGTGCTTTTGTTTCCTTAAAGACTGAAAAAAGGAATAATATTGAGAAGGTGAGAGAGATAGTTAAGTTGAAGTAAAGATAGGAGGGAGGGAGAAAGAGAGAGAGAGAGAGAGAGAGAGTGAGTGAGAAAGAGAAAGAGAAAGAGAGGGAGAGAGTGAGAGTGAGAGTGAAAGATAGATAGTTGAGACTTTCCCAAATATATATGAATTGATACGAAAATTAATAAACAGTGATTGAAACATAAATCTGTACAAATAAATATCTTAAAGACTTTTGGACAATTTTTGAATTTGTTTTTAAAAAAGCCCCTGTTTTTGTTGATTTTGTTTGGTGAAGGTACCTGTCGAATAAAGAAATGTATTTTGATATTTATACCGAAGATAAATTTATAGATAGAGTTACAGTTTTGGACGTTTTTATTTCGTACAGCCACTTGTAGAGTAAAGAAAACAATTTTTTTTATTTAAATTAATTTTTATTCTATGTTTTTTTATATGGTATAAGCGTTGAGATGTAGAATTAACACACACCCATTTTATTTGTCCTTTGCTACACTTTGCTATAATCAAACCAAGTGTACGGAGATGTGATTAGTCCATGATAGAGTCCGGCGTTAGTACCGGTTGCGCGTAGCTGTACCGGTTGTAACAAGCCGAGAGTGACCCAGGGTTGCAATGGTTCCGAGTGGGGTGAGGACGAGAGTGTTCGGGAGGGAGCGAGGAGGCTATTTAAATAACAAAGAGGCTCACGGTTTCTGAAGTGCTTTGTCCACTGTAGGAGATTTACTGGCCACATAATTGTACCGCACTTCAAGCCCAGCTCTGATATTTATGCCCCTTCTCCCGAAGCCGCCACCCCCGACCGGAGTTTCGCACAGTTATTGTAAATAATTGTGCGTCCTGACCCCGATTACAGACAGGGGGCGTCAAGGGCTTTACTATGGGTTCAAAACAGACCGACAGCTCGTATTTACATGATTACATCTCCAGAGAACCTAAAAATGATTATAAAGGCGTTTAATCACGTGTATCAATTATATAAAGGTATATGTTGAATTAAAGACAGAAACAAGAAGATAGAAAGAGAGAGAGAGAGAGAGAGAGAGAGAGAGAGAGAGATAGGAACATGGTGATAAATAGAGAAAGGCAGGGCGAAAAAGAGAGAGAGAGAGAGAGAGAGAGAGAGAGAGAGAGAGAGAGAGAGAGGAGATAGATAAAGAGAGGAAGACAGTGAGAGAGAAAAAGAGAGAGAGAGTGAGGGAGAGAAAGAGAGATAGGAACATAGTGATAAATAGAGAAAGGCAGGGCGAAAGAGAGAGAGAGAGAGAGAGAGAGAGAGAGAGAGAGAGAGAGAGTGAGTGAGTGAGAAAGAGATGGAGAGGAGAAAGAGTGTGAATGAAAAAGAGATGGAGAGGAGAAAGAGTGTGAGTGAGAAAGAGATGGAGAGAAGAGAGAGTGTGAGTGAGAATGAGAGGGAGTGAGAGAGAGAGAGAGAGAGAGAGAGAGTAGATGGCAAGGGGCACTGTTATACCCATCCTTCAACGCTTGTAAGTCTTGCAGGCCTAACCATATAAGCACTACCTTCATAATTAAATAGTTCTGTGTGGGCCTTTTAAAAACTATGTAAAAACAAAAAACTCTACTGACTTATATACTTACTTCACGCTTACTTACGGTTTTTAACTAAATTTTGTTTTCACTATTTGATCCCCAGTAAGTTCAGTTAATGTATCTTTCTATATTTGTGCTTGGGATAAATAGATTCATAGGAACGAGAAAGTAAAAAAGGCGAGAGAAAGATAGGGAAGAAGTGTGAGAGAAAGAGATTGAGAGCGAGAACGAGAAAGAGAGAATGTGTGAGAGTGTGAGTGCGTGAATGAGAGAGAGAGACAGTGAGTGAGAGAAAGAGAGAGAGAAGGAGAGAGAGTGTAAGAGAGAGAAGACATTTTTAAGCTGGTTCTTTTACAAATCATGTTGACCTAATCTTGAACATAAATTCAAAACATCAAGATGTTTAAGATAGTTGCTTTTGGTCGTATTCAAAATTTAAATTTGGGGGTCGATAATTTACGACCAATTAAAGAGAGAGAGAGAGAGAGAGAGAGAGAGAGAGAGAGAGAGAGAGAGAGAGAGAGAAAGAGATGGAGTATTGATTTATACGTAAAGTATACGTTATTTGAATTATTGGCCAATAATACTGGAGTAACTTAGCAAGATCAACGATTCTTATAGAACCAACCTTTTGCTAAACTTTCAAAGTGCGTTTTTTGCCCAACATTGTGTCATAAAAAATCAAGTTTTCTTAAGATACTACAACAAAGTGCTATGAAAGTTAAAAAATTGTGATTAATAGGCAAATTTCCATGAAAGTCAAAACGATTGGCCATTCTCTTTTTTTTAGTAAACGCATAACATTGGGCATATTTAATTTTGCAGATCCTCACTCTTCTGGACGCATCCACTCTTAAAAATTGGGCCCACCAGGACTGACCATAGTACAATCATCATATTTCATATTTAGTATGGGAGTCTTTAGAAGGGGTGCAATTGTGTCTGGGACCGATCGGATTATTAAATTTAAAAAAAGTATTCGGACAAATGACATCACAGTAGAGACTCTTAGCTGCCTGGCAGTATCATGAGTCACTCATGAATTGGCGGGAACAGTCTCTATTTGCGAAAAGTTCTGTGTCCAACAGTATAGCATCGGTGGAACTATTTATGATGAAAAATTTTTAGTTACGTAAATTTTTTTCTTTTTTGATGCAGGATTGTATGCTACTCCGGAATAACTTACTATTATACTTACATTTTTAATATAAATATATTTTTATTTATGTTTATTTAATATAACTATATAATTTAATATACTGGTTTACTTATAATAATCGACACATCTTTTTAATATGATACATCTGCGTGTCAAGGGATCGCAACTTCGAGCATTATGAACGAATTTAAAACGAATTTAGTATCAGTTTTTCCACGTGAATGACAAAAATGACAATGACAAAAATGACTTTTACATCTCGTGGACAAACTGATACTAAATTCGCTGACAACCAACAAGAAGAAACTGCCGTCAATAATAGTAATGAAGTCTGTTATGTTCAAATTCCACCTCTTTTCCTTCAGGGCAGAGTGTTGTGGATGTTAGATCTTCTACTTGCACTTTGATAACGGGCAATGAGAAGAAAAGTATAATCTATAATGCTGATAATTCTGAAAATTATCTGATAATTCTGGCACTTCAAATTTCATTAAAAAAATCTGAGAAGCTTCTGTCTCAGTTTCAAGGTTGCAGATCAAAAATATCACCGAAAATCGAAACATTCTATATACTGAATTACTACAATTATATTTTATACGCAAAAAGACGATTGCCTCCTTAATTGAATCTAACAGCATACGTAGTTCTTTTGCTGCGAGTTTATGCAATTTACCCTCGTGCCGAGGTGCCTAATAGAGTAATAATACAAGAAACATCGTTTTCCTTAAGACAAAGTTACAATAGCATTGATAAATGGTGAAGTGAGTGTGTTGTTCAATCTTTTGAAAAAGATAGTTCCTACTCTCAGTATGTTGCTTTCACCGATCTGGATTTCGAGCTTATAGGTCATCATCAGGTTGAAGGAATTCTACAAACACGTCTCTTGACATGAATTGTGACAAGGATCTATCTTTTTTAAAAGGAAAGTTATAATGTGTTTATTTGGTGATCGTCAGATGGGTCTGTGTGATGTAGGTTTAGAATAACATTTTCTTTATCGTGTTAACATTTTAATTTTTATTGTGATCATCTTCAGAGCGCAACACGACACACAACAGTGACACATCTACACAAAAAACACACTTTGAATGAGTACAAATACTTTCGTTAAACCTAAAATTTACATTATTGTACAAATTCATTTTCAAATTTTACATGTATTTGTATAATTTAAACAATGATTATAAATCCTAGGCACTGAAGATGGTCTCAATAAAGATGGAAACGTTGGCACGATAAAGAAAATGTTTTTCTAAACTGCATCACACAAAACCGCATCTAACGTTCTCCAAAAAATCATTTATTAACGGTAATTAAACATCACACGTTATAATGTGTTAAGAAAATAATATGCCGTTGTATATATAATTATATTTGAAAAATAATTTTAATGATAAAGCGTTTGTAAATTTGTTAGCTAAAATGCGTCACAATTTACAAAGTTCATATATTATTTTCTATTTATAATGTTTAATAATGCATATTATTAGAATGCAATTAAAACATGTTTAGTATATTATTGCATTGGATATTAATTAAAAAAGGAAACTGTGAGGCAAGCGGACGTATGCTTACGACCAGGTTTCTGATGTATATAATCCCGATGTTCTAATGATGAGTTAAAAAGAACCAGCGAAGTATTTTGTCGACGACAGCAGTACGTATAACATTTCATTAAAAACTTTATCATAGTTTGATTGTTTTATAAAGGGGAGAAAGCAAGGTAAAAGCACTTTCCTTTGATTAACAGTTTTAATTATTCGCGGATTCCGTCACCCTTCACGGCCGGAACGTCGGAGTAAATAATTGTCTCACGTAAATAATTGGAGGTGGAAACCTTAAAACTTTCCGGTAAAACGAACCCTCGGCATGGATCGGTTTAAAACTTTAATTTGTAGATAACAGATCCGGCGTCCTTCGGCCCTGCGACCGGTTGTCCTTTCGCCCCTTCCCCGATCTCGCCGGCACCCTCTACGCCAGATTTTATCGGAAAGAGTAAATTTCCTGTTAAGGATTGGTTACACTCAGATAATCCGCGCTCTCTCCGATTACCTTTTTTTCCGGCCTAACTTAAATCAAGAGTACTTTTTTTTGTTTGCCGAGGTAGAGTTGCGGAAAATCGCCCAACTGATAATCTTCAGGTTTAAATGACATTAAGTGGTTTGGCGTGGGATAACTTGAGATAAACATATAAATAAAGAAACAATTTTAGCAAAACTTTAATACCTTACATATCTTTAGCTTACGATAAACTAATTTTCTCAATAATCAATCTGTATGGAGAATTTTTTTTCTGTAAATGCCTGCGGGCTCATGAACCTTCAGTTTGGTCATTTATGAGACAGAAATCTCAGAAGAAAAACTATGTGCCTAGTTTCTCTGGATCATATCAGGTATGATGAGAGTAATTTTTAATCTTACAATTAATTAAGGTTTTCAGTTGACATAAAAAAGTCAATGCACGAGCAGGATTCGAACCCACGATCTTCGGCTTGATGCGCCGCTGTTCCACCACTTGAGCTATCGTGACCTCGATCCACTCGGACACCAACCTCCAATCTCAACCAATCCTTTTGAATTTTCCCTCCTTTTTGCCATTTTTCAAATGTCTCGGTTGGTGTCCGAGTGGATCGAGGTCACGATAGCTTAAGTGGTGGAACAGCGGCGTATCAAGCCGAAGATCGTGGGTTCGAATCCCGCTCGTGCCATTAACTTTTTTATCTCAACTGAAAACGTAATTAATTGTAAGATATTAATTGGTCAAGCGGATCACGAAACTAGTGAATTGAGTAATTTTTAATTTACGTTTTACTCTATCATTGAATAAATCGGTCTACTTAACTTCACTGGATGTATGTAAACGTTTTAGACTTAAAAATATTCAAATTGAATCGGTCTTTTGTTCTATTTAAACATCAAATAACACTTCATACATCCCACTATCTATTTTTGTCCTATTGTCCATGACAAATGTGACACATATTGTGTAATATCTCTTTACCAATATGTTGTTCAAATCATCCAGTCAAAACTTGATCTCCGGTCTGCCAGTTTATGCTACTAACCTGGTTTTGGGTTTAATCTCTATTGAACACAAGAAAAAAGTGTAAAACATGAATTTTTGATATTTTAAGTATTTGATCCACTTATTTACTCACTAATAAGCTCGATCGTATTGTCTGAATGAAAACAATTTTTATTTCAATTAGTTATTCTTTTTTTTATGTAAGATTTAGGTAAAATGATAAAGCTTGTGTCACGAGCGTGATAAAAAGAATACTAAATTGAAATAATTAATATGGTCAATTAGACCACTAAACATAAATGAATTAATACAATTTTTATGGTTGCTGCAAAGATCTATTTGAGATCGTCATCCGAGCAAAACAATCTTGACTACAAAATGACATAATTAAATTTTTAATATATGATTCCAAATTTCTTTGAAACTGGCTGAGTCCCAACATTGCTAACGGCTGTAAGGCTGATAATGTTTAAAAAGAAAAAAAACTTAGTGTTAGAATCCTTGGCAATATTGGGATTGAGTCTGTCTTCAGATGAATTTGAAACCATATATTAAAAAAATATTTATATCAATTTGTACACATCTGTAAGAATCGTGCCCTGATGATGCTTCTAAAATAAGTCGTAACTTGGCACCAACAATTGAAATTGTATTTTCATAGACGTACAGAGATTCAGATTTCTTTTGATACAAGGTTAATTATTGATGTCTTACTTTTAAATTTAATTTAGTCTTTCACAAATTTATCCTTCAAAGTCTCTCGTGTTTCATAAAATCTTTATCCTACTAAATTGGATTACATCAATGGAAGGAAGATTAAAAATGTCAAAAATAAACAACAATTTGTTATATTCATACACGCACACACACACACACACACACACACACACACACACACACACACACACACACACACACACACACACAAAACATATAAATATTCTTGTAATAAAAACGAAAATCTAATTATTTATATTATAAAGGTAGTAGGATGGTAACAACACACNCACACACACACACACACACACACACACACACACACACACACACACACACACACACACACACAAAACATATATATATATATATACACATTTTATATATATATATAACATATTCGTATAAAACAATAATTGTGCGAGCTTTTTTATATTTTTCATTTTTTTCTCGGGGGCTTCCATCAATAAAGTCATTTCAACCCCCTCTTACTGCACTGTTATGGCCGATGGGGTACTCAATATTCCGCCATCGGCCCTACAGTCTAAAAGATCACCCACTTACAACAAATAAATAAATTACTTTCAAATAAATACACGACACAATAAAGCACAACACAGATACACTTATTTACACAGATATTCACGTATTATACACTATTTACAAGTGAGGAAACATCCCCGTTTCTCTTAAAAAGCGGAATAGTAGCAACAGTTTACTTGTTCGCCGTTTTTATGTCGGGGTTCATGCCTACTCGCTCCCTGTAGGGGGCCAAGGCATGGCACTCCTCGCCAAGAAGAGTGATTTCCCACAGCGTTCTTTACTGCTCGCACAGCGTCACCGGGCCGGATCGCGG
Source organism: Cimex lectularius (assembly GCF_000648675.2). Taxonomy (NCBI): domain Eukaryota; kingdom Metazoa; phylum Arthropoda; class Insecta; order Hemiptera; family Cimicidae; genus Cimex; species Cimex lectularius. The sequence continues at coordinate 575,196 of NW_019394224.1, forward strand.
TAGTTTGGTCTGGACGTTGACAGGCGTAAAATCAATACTGATCATTTCTAGATATATAATTTATTATAATATTATATTACGATATCTTTTAATAATAATTTACATGATGAAAATGAGTGAAATATCGTGAAAGAATAAAAACTGGGAAATATAAGTAGGTAATGATTTGAATTCTGACCGCAATTCCATCAATTGGTAGACCGGTGAAAGGTGGTTTTGTGTATATGCTAATCACATATTGGATTTATTTAATTGGGCTTTTCATTTTCTGACTACACCGATGAGGAAAACTTCAGTTTGGTAGGCAAAGAATTAATTTGGTTCGTTAAACCTGTTTCAGATTTCTTTAAATTTAATGAAGAGTTTATATTTTTAATTATTTTATCAGGTTCTACTTAATTATATAAATATTCAATTAATTATACACAATTTTTTCTAAATGAAAAATTTGTGTCACAGGCGGAATTCGAACCCTCGAGTTTCGACTTCGTACACAGTCCCGCTAATGTAGTACAATCGTTAATAAAAAGTGTTTCTATACAAAGCCGTGATTTGCTTACAATTGGAATAAAATCGGAGAGTCGAAATGAGAAATTTGTGGCATAGGTGATTGAAGTCACGGTAGCTCAAGTGGTAGAGCAGGGGCGTACTTAGGCGAAAGTCGTGGGTTCGAATCCCGCCGGTGACACAAATTTTTCATTTCAAAAAAATTGTGTAAAATTAATTGTGAAGTGTTTAAATTTATCTAGGTACACTAATTTAATTTTTTAGGTAATCAAGTTTTTTAAGCTGAAATTTAAGAAAAATTCAGATAAAGATCAATAAAAGCACAAGTATTGGTCGAAGATAGGAGAATGAACGGGGAAAAGTTTAGTCTTCATTGACCTTTCTTGTATTATAACATATCATTTCATCGTTGTCCTTTTTTGTGGGAAATATTGCAATATGTATTACTTTAAAATTATTTGACAAAACAACTGATTTGGTTAAAAAAAAATAAAGTTTCAGAAAGATAAATATTAAATTTTGTTGGATTAAGTGACTCGGTTAAGAAATAGTTCGATTCGTTTAAAAAATGTTTGTTCACAAGGATTTTATATACAACATACACGTCAGTGCTATAAAGTTGTGAATATTCCCTAAATAAGAATATTTTTTACTGCAAAACTATACAAGTCGATCTGTCCACGCCATAATTGATAATTTCCTACTGCCTGAGTTTTAGGATCATTTGACACAATATGACATCTGATTTATAAGAGATAACATAATTTTCCCAGATTATATCAGGAAGAAATTTTCATAAAAAAACAGTTATCATAACTATATAACATATCTTCCATAACGCAAATATACTTTTATGAAGAGAAGACAAGAAGAGAGTTAGAAAGTTTGTTGCAAAGAAATAGATATTTGTGTGTTAAACCTGCTCAAAAATGCTATTTCAAAAAAAAAATATTTCAAGACTCGCCCAAAGATACCAAAAACCTATAAATAAAACCCTACTATTTGCTGTGGAATTTTCGCATACATAATTGGTCATTTTTTAAGAAAAATTATAAAATGTTTCAGTGGTTATAAATTGACTAAAGCTAATTTTAGGCATTCATTTATTCCTTTCAGCGTTTATTTATTTATCCATTGATTTGTCTACTTAGCTTGTATGAAATTATTTGATCACTGAATTATTCAAGTCTTCTACATCTTATACATGTGTCTATTCTGTTATTTATTTATTTACTTACGTATTTATTTGTGGAATTTATTGTGAATACACAGATCACGTGAAAAATTACCCTTAAGCTGGGCTATTTCCAATAATGTAGAAGAGACATATTAGCAAGGGAAACTCATTAGGGTACCTATTTATATGTAAAAAAATAAAAAAAACACCTTAGACTTCCTCTAGCTTCACCTTTAACCAGGTAAGGAATGATAAAGGAGTTGAGTTTGACCCTACTACTTAACAACAAAATTTTAATAATTTCCGCCGTCCACCGGTATAGGGTCTCCTCCCTATGGTTCGTAGGTTGGCAAAAATGTTGTTTACTAAAATTTCTTATTATTTCAACGAAGGAGTATTAAAGAGAGAATAAAAATGTTGAGGGTTTTCTTAGTTGTACGCGTAGAAATTAAAACGGAGAAATGCTTTAAACTGTAATAGATTTTTTCCGTCTCATAATAATAAATTGAGAAATAAATATGTACTCGTCGCAGATCAGGAAATCAGGAGTAAAAGTTTTTCAGTATCTTTCTTTCACTATTTATTTTATTTACATAGTTTCTCTCTCTCTGCGAGTTTTATAAATAAAGCGTTTCATTTCGTTTGTGTTTCTTTCACGTACCCACACATACGTGAAGGAAAGCCATCCTGCGACAGCTGGATCGAATCTGAACCCATTATGTAATTGTTTGATTGGTACTAATTTTCAGAAATTGGTGTTATAAACAATAAAAAAAATATATACCAGCGGATTCTTCCCACCCATGGTCCCAAAAGGCTGATGGTTTCATTTGGCTCATAGACTGTATGTTAAAACTTCCATTAGCACCGGGTAACTATAAAAAAGAATTAGAAACTATTAAAACCATAGCAAAAAACAACGGGTATCTAGAAATATTTATTGATAGGTTGCTAGTTAAAAGAATAAAAAAATTAACTTAAAAAAAATCAACAATAGGACTCAGCCACCCCACCATAAATGAATCATTAGGTTTCCGTTGTTTGCCATACATTGGTGAATTATTGGAAAAAGATAGTAAAATTTTTAGACAAGAAGGTTTTAGAATAGCTTTTAGAAGTACGGGTTCACTTAAAAAAAACCTCTCAAAACCTAAAGAGAAGGTAGACAACTTGGCAAAAAGCGGGGTATACCAACTCAATTGTAATGATTTAATTTTCTATCTCTTATCTTTAATCACTTATTTATAATTCATTTCTTACAGTATTTACTGTTATAATATTTATTTGTGTTATAATTTCCTCGTTTCGCAAGTTCAAATTGAGCGCCATTAAAAAACCAGCTGCTAATTGGAACGTCGCGTTGGCGGGGGTATCAGCGGGTTCACTTTTGCAATTCATGTCGATAGACGTGGTTGTAGAAGTCCTTCAACCTGATGATGACCTAAAGGTCGAAATCCGGATCGTTACAAAACAACTTGCTGTGAGTAGGAACCATATTTTTAAAAAGGATTGGTGTTATAAATGTTTTCTAATTGTTTGTTATTTGTAATAATTTTTAAATTGTTCTACCCGTGTGACTGGTTAAAAAAAGAGAAATTTGAAAATGTAATTGAATAAAATATAGAAATTTAATTTGTCGATGGAGTGAAGAAGTGAAAAATGTAGTATTTCAGAAAAACGTTTTTTTTTCGTTTTTTTAGGCTTTCGACCTTTATTCAGGTCATCTTCAGGGTCTCGGGGAATTACAAAACAAATGTTGATCGGAAAAAATACTTCTAGAATACAAATGTAAATAATTTAAATTTTGAACCAAATTTTCAGACTCGCTAATTAACACTCGTAGAAATTTAATTTGTTCTGTTTTTTCAACCTAAATTTAAATAAGACCAATCAGTTTTCCGATAAATTGAGATTATCGAATCCTAACGGCAAGCTATCTCCAGAACGAATCAACAAGTTTCATTTATCATTGTTTTTAAAATACAAATGGATTTCAAAACATGCGAAAAATATGGTATTTCCTCAAAAGAAAAAACTTGAATTTCCAGGGTGGCTAAACGCGCCAATATATTGAAATTCTAATGCCGCCAGCAGATTCTACGTGAAAAATTACCTTTGGAATCATATACAGTTTTACAATAAAATAAGCGGCGGCAAAATAAAAGACCATATCTTTTATAAAACTTCACACGGCGTAAATTCTTCTGTCCTATTGAGAGCATTTTTAAAACTTAAAATGTTAAAATTTACGGATAAAAAAAATTAAAAACTCTCTATGTAGCACAAAAGTAAATTACATTTTTTTATTATCTTAGCTTTTTTTGCGTCTTTATTTATGCTCTGTTGGTGAGCGTAAGATGGTTTTTCTTGATTTTATTCAAAGTAAACAAATACTTTTTGTTTGAAATATTTATTAAATTGTTATACGTTTCCAAATTGCTGCATTTATAATAACGTCGTTTTTGCGCCGGAGAAATCCCCTTTTTTGTAGGAGACTTATGCATGTTTATGTTTGAAGTATTCAATGTGAATATGGTTCCGAATTTTATTAGATTCTTAAATTTATGTGATTGATGAAAGAAGACGATCTTATCAACGAGCGCTCAGTAGGAATCTCGTGCATGAGCTTCCGTGAGATGTGTTTAGTGGAGTGGGCCACGATAGGGGTGAGTGAGGAGGGCTATCACGAGAAACGGAGGGCTATAGTGGCCAATGTCTCAAGAACGTTCAATGCTATCTCGACGGCTCCCGGGGGTTCGGTTATGGAAATTCCGTTTATTCACAGCTCTCCTTTCGTCTCGAGTTAACCCCCTCCTTCCCGCGAATCACAATATGGGAAGAGGAGAATGAGGAAAAGAAAAGAAAAACGTTTATTTATGGCCCTCGCGGAAAAGATTGAGAGGACAAAGGCAGCGGGTCGTGGTCGACGGAAACCAACGGGTCTTCCATTGTGCTTGATCAAAGAGCCTCCTGCTTCTCTTATCAGCAGACGTAGGGGGATCCTGGATTTGACACGTCTTATCTTCCTCTCCGGGCCATGTGGAACTCGCTGTGATTCAATTGTTTAACGCGGTTTTCATGAGGGTACCCGTTTTCGTGACTCACTTTCTTATCATCAACTGTTTTATTTCTACTGCCAACTTGGACTTTTTCGATACAGGCGCAGACAACATAAACGCCCTGTTGAATCAAAGCTGATGAGTTCACAAGGTTTAAATCAAGTTCTGTACTAATTGTTATTTTCCTTTTTTTAAATTTTACTTTTAAAAAGTTATTGTAAAAAAAATCTCTACCTTTGTGCTTAAAAACGCTTATAGTTGTCACCTTAATAGACCAGTAATTCACATGTCACTTGAATTTAAGTAACTTGTAAAGCAATTTTATTTAACTTTCGAACCAGAGATAATCAAATGGTTTACCAAAAAGAATTCTCGTCCAAAACGTAGGAAAATAAAATAGTGTAATTAGATGACATTAATGTAAATTAATTTAAATATTATATTTAACACCGTGTAAGTACATAAATTGATAAAAAAATTTAGCTTGTAAATAAATATTTGACTAATTTAGCTGGATTATATCCTGAAATAACTATAATTTATACTGGGTTTTGATTATTTATTAATCTTTTAATGTAAGGTTTTGGTTGAAATGAAAAAGTTAGTGTCACGAGCGGGATTCGAACCCACGACCTTCGGCTCAATACGCCGCTGCTCTAACCGCTTGAGCTATAATGACGACATCAAGTGTTTAGATCAGCGTCGTATTGAGTCGAAGGTCGTGGGTTCGGATCCCGCTCGTGACACTAACTTACATAAAAAGATTAATTGGTTGGAAGAAGTAATTTGGCCAATAGACCACTAAATTTATTGTTTTTTAATTTATAAACAAATATTTTAAATAAAAGTTCTAACTTGAATATAACAATTGCTGTTCCTTCAGTTTTCCGTAACCCTCACCAAGATATGTACTCGTTCCTAAGAACTAGGACGAGACCTCTCGGAATCCGCGGTACTGAAATGTTGAGATCAGGAGGGAATACCTTGCCGGCGGTTGAGGGTTTTAAATTGCTAGATATCCCACCGTGGGCATTACCTACTGCCACAATTATCGAAGATCTGGCCTTGTTGAACAAAAGAGAAACACCTTCTCTGATGATCAAGGCAGAATTCTTGCGAATTTTAAATAACTATCCCAATTATAAAGTTTTTTATACCGATGGGTCTAAAAATGAAATTGGTGTAGGGTGTGGGATATTTGCTGATGAGTATAACTTCAGCTGGTCTCTATCGNAAATAAGATTACGAGTGAATGTTTGGAGTCAGAGCTTTATAGCACTCAGAAGAGATATAGCTAACCTAAGATAGAAGGTTTGGATGTTAGGGCGTGAAATGACCTTAGCCGTTAAAACGCCCTTAAAAATTAATAATAATAATAATAATAATAACAATTGTTGTTTTACATAATTAGGTTCTGTATTTATTACTTAAATCGGCTTTTCCTGTACACGACAGGTATCCAGCTGTGGATTTGTTTATTTCTTTGTTCGATTCTGCAATGTCACAGCAACTATTGGCCTACGTACAGTTTAAAATAATTTTTTTTTCGACACACGCGTAAAAAAATGTAATCTCATTCGCTTCAATTCTGGGCATGACAGGTATATTTTCCGATGTGCGCAGCGTTTTCCTATTGAGTGGTTTTAGTTGTTTTTGCACTTTTTTTATCTGACAAGTAGCAACCTACGATGAATTTTAATAATTCAAGCATTTTTAACAATAGAAAAGTGTCCAGTTGTTAGCCAAATCTTTCCGATTTAAAATATTTATAGCAGTGAATTTTATTAATCTGATCGAGATAGTTGTGACTACGTTCAACATTACTCTATTTTTGCACACGTACAACGACAAAAACCGGACACTCGTATTTTATTGAGTATTTGAAACTATATGTTGTTGTGTTTTTATCGTTATAGTAATTACAACATACTTATTTTATTATTTGGGCACTTTCAACACGTCACGCAAGAATGGCACAATTACACAGAAGAAAAACACTTTGAGCTCTGAAGATGATCTCAATAAAGATCGAAACGTTGGCACGATAAAGAAAATGTTTTTCTGAAACCTACATCACACCAGACCGCATCTCACGATTTCTGAATAATTATGCTTATTTTAATTGAAACCAAATTAAACGAGATAAGAATTCATAAATTTCAATCAAAATTTAATTATGATAGTTTGCAACAAAACTCACCAAAACACAGGAAAATCATTTAGTTATAGTTTAAAATTTCACTAAAAATTTACTGCTTAGTTTTGCTCTTAATCGCGCGTATTTCCTTTTAAGTCTCTTAAGCATCGATTAAGATCAGAGTTCATCTTGGGAAACAGAATCCTATTCTTCTTCCAGAGCGGTTTGGAGCTGTTCAATGCTTTTGGAAGCGGCGAACGATGCTTAACCCGTCTCTTTATCATGTGGAATAATTAATTATTCTGTACGATTCATGTCAGGAGAACGTGTTGGACAATTCTTTATCCCTATAATCCCTCCAGCCTACAAGTAACGGGTGAAAACTCGTACTACATGTGGTCGACTGTTACCATGCATTAACTCGAAGTTGTCGCAATAAATTGAGGGAATGAAACCACAGCTTCCAGAATTTCTTCACTGTATCTAAGAGCAGTCAAAGTTCCATTCTGTATGATAATCAGTTTGGTACGGACACGGACGTTAATTCAAGTCCATACCATGCAGGATATCTTTGAAAAAACAATGACTCATGCATGGCACATGAAAGCATTCTCCACATAGGTCATCTGTTTGCCAAAAATCAAACCGTCAGTTTTCAGTGAAGACAGCAACCCCCTATTGTTCAAGTTTCCGAGCGAGATGATGATTTGCGAATAGTCGCCTTCCTAATCGAAGTTTCTTCGGTAGTAGAGAACCTGATGCGGGACATCTACGGACTATTCTCTTCTGATGACTATTCTAGAGCTCACCATTACAGACAGTTTGGAATTGGCCAAATGTCGGTTTCTTAGTGCAGCGAGAACAACCGACGATCATCTCTAGAGGTCATACATCGCGGGCAACCAACTGCCGTAGTCTATCGTGGATGATAAAGCGCGGCCCACCTAGGAACCTGGCCTAAGTCGTTGGCCAAAGCATCTGCCCGGGTAAGATCTTCTCGTCTTAAAATTAAATTTTTAAGAAAAAAAAAAAAAAAAAGTACATGTCCATTTGGCCATTGTCCATCCGGATTCTGTGTCGGGTTTGGATAATCCTTCCTAAGTCGTTGGCCAAAGCATCTGCCCGGGTAAGATCTTCTCGTCTTAAAATCAAATTTTTAAGAAAAAAATAAAATAAAATAGTACATGTCCATTTGGCCATTGTCCATCCGGATTCTGTGTCGGGTTTGGATAATCCTTCCTAAGTCGTTGGCCAAAGCATCTGCCCGGGTAAGATCTTCTCGTCTTAAAATCATATTTTAAGAACAAAAAAAAAAAAAAAAATGAAAAAAGTACATGTCCATTTGGCCATAGTCCGTCAGGATTCTGTGTTGGGTTAGGATAATCCTTCCTAAGTCGTTGGCCAAAGCATCTGCCCGGGCAAGATTTTCTCGTCTTAAAATCATATTTTTTGAGAAAAAAAGTATAAAATATTTTTAAAAAAATTTAAAAAACCAATTAACTCACTTGACCGGGGGCCGCGGTAGCCGAGTGGTTAAGGCGTCAGACTCTCGGCTAGTAGATCCCGCGGTCGTGGGTTCGATCCCCACCGTCGCCTCTGGACTTTTTCTGACGCCTAAGGGGACCGGTGGCCGCAATTGACAGAAATCGACACGGCACTCATTAATGGAAGGGGCGGGATCGGATCTCAGCGACCCTGAATTTGGTCCCAACCCCCATCAAAAATGAGTTTCTTCGATGGAAGAACACCGGCACACCGGGGGCTCAAATTCAAACTTATGTTGCGAGCCCCCAAAAGTGGAACCAGGGATAAAGTACAATCAGCTGTACAGCTGCAGTGCTCAGGAGGGAACTCCTCCAGTTCCTGGTATCCATTGTAAAAAAAAATCTCTTGACCAGCTGGCTTTGAGAAAGATGAATTTGATTTTCCTGATTTTTAATCTAAAAAATGTAAAACGATTAGTAACATTCTATAAAGATAAACAGCAATTAATGCTGTTTTTTCGTTTTAATTCAACTATCACGTTTTAAATCTGTTTAGTGTGGAAAATAAATAAGTAAATACAAGTTTCCGGTTTTTTGTCTTTGAGTATATAAAAATTTCATCTGGATCGTTTCCTATTTGTTTAAGATTTAAATATTAATGTAATTAAACTATGACGTAATTTATTTTTAGTATTTTAAACATTGGTAAAAGATTTATTAGGTTTCGTGGTCTGCTTGACCAAATCAATTGTTGTTTATATATTCTTGTCATAAATTGTTTAAAAATGTTGATTTTTATGGTGTTGTTTAAAGGAGTTTGTCTGACATGGCAGTTTGAAGAAGAAAATTATTTTATTTACATGATTGGCCAAGAAAATATATATAATTTGTTTTAAATGATAACGATAATTAATAATTTGCTCAGTAAAAAAATAAAGCGATCTCCAAAGGTATTATCACAACAGCGAATTAGACGATAAAAAGTTGTTGGTAGTTGAGATTAATAAAAAAGGGCGAAGGAAGGGAAGAGGAAAAAAATAAAAACGGACGTATTAAAGCAAATAACATTCCTGTTAAGCAACCTACTCGTAGACAAAAGAAGTTTATCAAAGGGCAATTAAGCCTCGCCGTCCCGTTTCCCGGCTGGAAATGAGGAAGGGGGATTTTTGTGGATTAGCCAACTACAAGGGGAGGAGGACAGAGTTATGAGCTTTTTATTAGTTGAAAAGGGTGAGATGAGAGGGGTCTAAAATAAAAAAAGCGGTTCCATTATAAAACTTGTGGACGCACCGGCGGGTTTCGCTTTTGGGGTCGGCTCGTTGAAATTTAAGGCTCTTCGCGTTCCGGAGCGCGTTCCCGTTTAAATTGGGCCAAGAATGGGCCGTGGAAAAGTTTCAAAATCCAGAAGGAATCCTCTCCGTTGTTCGACTCAGTTTCTCTCTCATGGCGAGCACACCTGGGAGCGAGGCGTTCAATTTGGGCCTGCCGTCTTCCCCCTAACCAACTGACATCCACTTTCTCGACCCGTTTATTTCCGAGTTAATCTTTCTAAACCCGCCAGGCCTACATCACCAAGCCAACCTTTATAATTAGGTCATCCTTTCTCGAAAACCACAGCGCAATATTTTTTATGACACAACTCCAAACATAGAGATCATGTACAGATGATGAGACAATGTAATGTAACATGACATGAGATAATGTAATTTCTATAGAATCGTTCTAATTAATTAATAAAATGCGTATTCTTCAGAGTAAAAATGTATTTAAGAAACACTCTAAAACAAAATTTAAATCATAAAAACATTATACTCTACATTTTAGAGAGAATCAACATTAAATAAATACATTACAGTTCCTGGTCCGATTGACCAAATAACTTTTTTTCAATTAATTAATCTGTATGTAAGGCATTGGTTGAGATAACAATAGTCAGTGTCACGAGCGGGATTCGAACCCACTCTATTGAAAAATGGCAAAAAGGAAGGAAAATTCGATAGGTGGGTTGAGATGGGAAGTTGGTGTCTGAGCAGATCAAAGTCACGATAGCTCAAGCAATACCTCTTTCTATTAAATAATCTGTTTATGTAAGGTTTTGGTATAAATGAAAAAGTTAGTGTCACAAGCGGGATTCGAACCCACGGCCTTCGGCTCAATAAGCTGCTGGTGAACCATGTTGAGTTCGAATGCAAGGCCCTTGGATTCGAACCCCGGACCTTTACAGTGATGTCAACCCCTATATTTATTTTTGATTTATGCTAAAGCACTAAAAATGTTAACTCCACTCGGCTTCCCAATCTTTGTACGCATATTTTGTCAGACTACTGTTTTGAATATGAACCACTCCAAGGTGATGATCCTCATAGCCTTTCTCCAGGTATCCAAGAAAGCACTCTGTTCTTACATATAAGAACTTCTCTTTTCAAACATACATCCAACTAGCTTACACTGGTCAGCCTTTCTCTCCGGCTTTTTCGGAAACTTCATCCTCCAGTTCCCGGGCATCACCCTGATTCCTTCCAAGCACCTTCAACAATCACAACAACAAGAAGCGCTTCTGCATTCTGACCGCGTCCACCGCCCTATGAGTTTCAATTGTCTCACATGTCTATAACATAGGACAGGCCCGGGTGACGGAAAGAAATTTTGAAATTCACTAACTTGCGTACTCCCGGTTCTCTCCAAATCCAACTAGGTAAACCTCCTTCGTTCATTTTTAGTTTAAATCCTGCCTTTTTTTTTATATTTTTTGTAAAAATTATAGTACATTTTTAAACTTTCATGATGGATTATTCTTTAGAACTTGTCATAGCTCTGTACCATTTTTTCAGAGGTACCGTTTTTCCGTTTTTGGGAAACATTATTTAAAATTTTTATATTCAATCGAAGTATTTGTACTCACTCAAAGTGTTTGTTTTCTTCGTGAGTAGAAATACTTCGGTTCAATATAAAATTTTCTAGCACTGTATAAATTTATTTTTTTCACATCCTACATGTATTTGTAAAATTTAAACAATGTTTATAAATCCCAGGCCCTGAAGATGATCTCAATAAAGATTGAAACGTTGGCACGATAAAGAAAATGTTTTTCTAAAACCTAAGTCACACCAGACCGCAACTCACGATCTTCAAATAATGGTAATAAAGCCTGTCAGATTCAAATTACACCTCTTTGCCTTCAGGGCAAAGTGTTATGGATATTGGATCTTCTCGTTGCACTTTGATAAAGGGCAATGAGAAGAAAAGTATGACCTATAATGCTGATAGTTCTGCCTCTTCAGATTTCACTAACAAATGAGAAGTTTAAATTTTACAAATACATCTAGGATGTGAAAAAATGAATTTATACAATGATAGAAATTTTAGACTCAGTCAAAGTATTTGTGCACACTCAAAGTTTTTGTTTTTTTGTTTGTGAAGATGTATCATTACTGTGTGTCGTATTTAAAGTCCCAGTAAGATATTTAAGTTTTTGTTTATATACGTTGGAATTTTTAATTTAATTAATTTTGTTTATTTAATGTTTTACTTAATAATTTGAAAATCTCCTTATCTTTTAATCGCGTACTTTTTCCCCGGCCACCACTTTTATAAAAATGAAATTAATAAATTAAATATTCCAATTACTCATAAAATATTAGAATTTTGTCCAAAAATTTTCATTTTTTGATACATGTTATACATCGATTTATAGAATTTTTGAGCTTTATATATATATATATATCGGGTTGTCCGGAAAATAATGCAGGATTTTAAGTTTTCATTAAAAAAAATCTATATAAAATATTCTGTTTACGATTACAGGNTTTGATTAAAGAACATTGCTTTAAAGTAACTAGTTTCTTTTTTTTTGTTTAATACCAAAATCCTGCATTATTTTCCGGACAACCCAATATATATATATACAGAATATTTTTTCTGTTAAATATTTTACTAGAAATATCGTGTTGGTGTACTTTTTTTTCTTTCTTTTTTTAAGAGGGTTCGCAACTGCAGAAGTCTTACCAACCCTCAGGGGGCCGGTGTTTTTGAAAAAAGCCCATTTGTATGTATATCCAGCGGCCCTGCATTCGAACCCGGGACCTTCCCCTTACAATGTTAAGCGCCATGTCAACGCCTACACCGTTGCGGCCACCGACGCCCCAAATCGTGTTGGTTGTTGACGTTTTTGTTTCATTATGGATGGATTATATGTCCATATTGTGTTTTTTATTTCCTAGATAAACAATTTGATAAATTTCAAATATGTCTTCTTAAAGAGAGAATTCCCGTAAACTCTGTGTAGGTTTCTTGGAAAAATTTTAATTGATAAATTTGACGGAAAACAATCCACAATGGTTGAGATATATCCTTATTAACCGATCACGTTGTTTCATCTCGGTGTCTAAAAGATCAGGTGTAATCTCGTTTGAGCCAACATCCCCATGGGCGTCGGGCAACGTTTACCGGAATAAAAGTCTGAGCAATATGAGCCGGCCATTTTGGCGATGTGTCGTTTATTAGTGAATAAATTATTGTCGTTAATCCCCAGGCGGCTACGTCGGTGCAATAAACACAGACCGTCCGCTCTTTTGGAATGCAATAAGCGCGTCCTGCGCTGAGCCCCTGCCCCTTTTTTTTATTAACCGCACATGTTAACACTTAAAACCCAGTGCGTATATAATCAATTTTCCGACTGCCTTGGGGCGAACAGAACAAGCCGGATATGGTGGGTGTGTAAATTTTCCTTTGTCGCCTAGTTTCCCGTTTGTAACTGTACAAACATTCTCAAAGTAATTGAATATAAACTGTTATAAAAAAAACAATATTTTATAAATCAGCTCAATATTTTATTGAAATAAATTTTGATATTGTAATATGGGAATATTTTGAGAAATTCACTAGTTTCGTGGTCCGCTTGACCAATTAATATCTTTCAATTTATTAAGGTTTTTAGTTGAGATAAAAAAGACAGGGTGACGGGCGAGATTCGAACCCACGATCTTCGGCTAGATACGCCGCTGCTCTACCACTTGAGCTATAGTGATCTCGATCCACTCGGACATCAACTTCCTATCTCAACCCCACCTTATGAGTTTTCCCTCCTTTTTGCCTTTTTTCAAATGTCGTGTAATCGGATAGATTCTCGACGACAAATGAATTGGCCACGGAGAGCTTTAGTGAAGTGTACTTAATTTTAATTCATTAAATTCACTAATTTGTGGTCCGCTTGACCAATTAATACATTACAATTAATTAAGGTTTTTAGTTGAGATGAAAAAAAGTTAATGGCACGATCGGGATTCGAACCCACGATCTTCGGCTTGATACGCCGCTGCTCTACCACTTGAGCTATCGTGACCTCGATCCACTCGGACACTAACTTCTCATCTCAACAACACCTTTTGAATTTTCCCTTCTTTTTGCCATTTTTTAAATGTCGTGTAATCAATTTGATTCTCGGCGACAAATGAAATGGCCACGAAGAGCATTAGTGAAGATATACATCACTCAGCTTATTAAATCCATTAGATTTCGTGGTCCGATTGACCGAATAACATCTTTCAATTAATTAATCTTTACGTAAGGTATTGGTTGAGATAAAAAAGTCAGTTTCACGAACGGGATTCGAACCCTCGACCTTCGACTAAGTATACCGCTCCTGTACCACTTGAGCTTTTGTGAAGGTATATTTCATTTAAACTTATTAAATTCACTAGTTTCGTGGTCCGCTTGACTAATTAATACTTTCAATTAATTAAGGTTTTTAGTTGAGCAAAAGCTCTTCACTAAAGGTCTCCGTGGCCATTTCATTTGTCGCCGAAAATCGAATTACACGACATTTGAAAAATGGCAAAAAGAAGGGAAAATTCAAAAGGTGTTGAGATGAGAAGTTAGTGTCCGAGTGGCCGAAGATCGTGGGTTTGAATCCCGATCGTGCTATTAACTTTTTTTCATCTCAACTAAAAACCTTAATTAATTTTAATGTATTAATTGGTCAAACGGACCACGAAATTAGTGAATTTAATGAATTAAAAAGAACTACACTTCACTAAAGCTCTCCGTGGCCATTTCATTTGTCGTCGAGAATCCGATCTGATTACACGACATTTGAAAAATGGCAAAAAGGAGGGAAAACTCATAAGATGGGGTTGAGTTAGGAAGTTGATGTCCGAGTGGATCGAGGTCACGATAGCTCAAGTGGTAGAGCAGCGGCGTATCTAGCCGAAGATCGTGGGTTCGAATCTCGCCCATCACCCTGTCTTTTTTATCTTAACTAAAAACCTTAATTAATTTCGAGAAATTTTAAAACATTCTTATTTAATGCAAAATCAATTTGAATTGCATCCTCTCACTAAAACGGTTATTATAAGATTTAAAAGGTTTGTTCTCCAGGCAGCCTTTGTAAAAAGTCTTTCTGTTTGCAATATTAAAACAGACTGTTTGGATAAAGGCGTGAAGGACCAATTTGTTTTTCGATTTAACAAGGCTGGGTTTACTCTGGGAATCGAACGGAACTGTTGACACGAGGAATTAACAATGGCTAATGACTCCCTGGAGGGAAATGGCCTCGTAAACATAGAGGGTATAAAATAATCAAACTTCGCTCAATTCCATTGCGGTAAAGGCTAAATTTGTGACACAAACTATGAAATGTAGTTATGCTGTGAACACTCTTAGCTCCATTTCCCTTTTCCCGTTCTTCGGCCTAGAGTATATAAATCAATTTCTAAAGTGGATAAAAAGTTCCTTCCTCCAAAGGCCGGAACGATTAATAACAGTAATAGCCGCGCATTTTCCCTTCTCTCTCTTTCTCTCCCACTCTAGGAAATTAATAATTTAAATGATGATAAACGTTCGAAATATTTTATAACTCTGCTCGAGTGGGGATGAGTGGTTCAAATGAAACAAATAAGGTGAGATTTGTTTCGGATTGATCAAGGATCACGTTACGTCCATTTGTTAAATTATTAGATTATGGGATTTAAGTAAGACTTGACAGCGCTTAAGTGAAATCAACTGAATGAACAAGCTAATGAAGATTATTTGACCATTGCATTTTCCAGGACTTCTTTATTGATGTTACGATTCATAATTAAACCAAAACAATAAACATTGCAAACATTTTCTGCCGTGATAATTATTAAAAATGTATATAAATCAAATTCCTAGGTTTTGTATTGTTTATAAATTAAACACAAAAAATTACAGACATAATTATCGCAGTAATGGAAGTAACTATTAATTGATATTTTATTCTCAAAGTCTTGTAATGAATAAAACTGTCCATGTACCGTAGACTTAGGATAAAAGTAAAGGTATATTTTAGACCATCTTACCTTAACAAGACAAAGATTTAATTATAAATAAAAACTTTCAGTTAAGTAAGGTTTATGGTTAAGATAAAAAAAGTCAGTGTCACGAGCGGGATTCGAACCCACGAACTTCGGCTTTATACGGCGCTACTCAAAATTCAAAAGGTGGGGTTTTGATGGGAAGTTAGTGACCGAGCGGATCGAAGTCACGATAGCTCAAGTTGTAGAGCAGCGGCGTATCTAGCCGAAGGTCGTGGGTTCGAATCCCGCTCGTGACACTCACTTTTTTATCTCAATTAAAAACCTTAATTAATCGAAAGGTATTAATTGGTCAAGCGGACCACGAAAACTAGTGAATATAAATCAAAACGTCAAAAGAAAAACCGATTTTTTATTTAAAAACAAAAACGACACGTAAGAAAATGGTGAAAAACCCTATCGTACTTCCTTCGTGTAAACTTTTAAACAATTACAACAATTTTAATTGAAAAAATTAAAAATTATCGGTAGAGGTAGAGTTTGATAAAATATTGATCGCACAATAAATATTGAATCTATATCTGCACTAATATGCAATAATATTGTCCGATCATCTCTCAAACTGTCCGGTTTCTAGTTCGCTTAAGTTCAATTTTTTTTAACTTCCGAATCGCTTCTTTTATTATTTATCCGCTTACAGAATTTTATTATATTAAGTGTCTATTTTTTCAATGCAGGAATCCTTCATTTTAGGCAGTATGTAGGGTTTTAATTTCAACCAAAAATGGAACATTTCAGTTGGACACATTTTCCAAGTCACACGGGCTTTTTTCCCGAAATATCAACATGATTAGCTGGTACCGTTATTATTACTAAAATCTAAAAAATACAAAGAATGAAATACACACATATACATCAAACGTACAAACGAGATACAATTAACAGTTAGACTTAACAACACGATCCAATTCGTATTTTTTCTTGATTATGTACGAACTTGATGAACCCTTTTCACCATTGATATGTTCTTCCGCTAAGCATTCAACAATAATTTTAATACAATTAATTAATGTTTTTAGTTGAGATAAAAGAAAAGTTAATGGCACGAGCGGGATTCGAACCCACGATCTTTGGGTAGATACGCCGCTGCTCTACTACTTGAGCTATCGTGACCACGATCCACTCGCGGGATCACACGACATTTGAAAAATGGCAAAAAGGAGGGAAAACTATAAGGTGGGGTTGAGATAGGAAGTTGATGTCCGAGAGGATCGAGGTCACGATAGCACAAGTGGTAGAGCAGCGGTGTATCTAGCCGAAGATCATGGGTTCGAATCCCGCACGTGCCATTAACGTTTTTTCATCTCACCTAAAAACCTTAATTAATTGTAATGATTTAATTGGTCAAGCGGACCACGAATTAGTGAATTTAATAGTTTTAATATTCCTGAAAACTGCTTCCCTGACGTATAGAGGTTAAGCAATGACTTTCATTTAATTTGTTAATACTCAATATTAAAATAGCTTTTAAAAGTGTTTAAAAACATTAAAAAACGTCACCCGGGTTCTGATGTAGCCTTGAAGCAATTCTCTAATTTTCCGATAAACTGTTCTATGTCCCAGACCATCCAGCGCGCATACACAGTAACAAAATAATATTATATGCCACATCATATTAAATATAATTATATTGTATAATTTAATTATATAATATTAAATATAACAGCATAAAATTGACGGATTTATAAGGCCCCCTATGAACTGGGTAAAGTACGTAATTTTATTCTTATAATGTATGAGTATATGATGTTTTATGTAACTCTGTTAATGTAAATTTTGTTTTCAATAAAATAGGCCCTGAAGATGGCGGAACATTCGCCGAAAGCTTGGTGAAACCCAATAGTGATGTTCTTTATTCACCTGTAAAATGACCTCAAGAAGATCCAATACATCATTCTAAATTATTATTTTTTTTTTTTTATATATAACTTTCCTTTAAGGAAAGCTAACTTATGGCCTTACGTTAATCATATTAGCCAATGATTGTAATTATGGATAATTTTATTTAAGAAAAAACGTTCTCTTATTTTTATGTCTGTTATATTATGATTTTATTGCGGTAAATGTATTTAATTAAGGGTTCAATTATATCAGATCTGTGGGAGTAACATAGGAGATTGGACACTGTGATGGGAAGAGGTATGCCGGCCATAATCAGCGATCTGTAAAATGCTTCTCTGCCTGAGGCGGTAAGAGGGCACTCAAGAAGGACGTGGTTGGCATTGGCCACTACTAAGTTGTTGCAGGAGCANTATTCTATATAATCCTTATATGGAAGAATGATTTTTCGATTGTTCGAGGTAAACAGCACAATTATCCGTGAACGGAGATAAGACCAGAAACACGTCCGCACCTTATCGAATCCACAACACGACTGACTCATTCTAAATTATAATTAATATAAATTAAGTTAAACCTTAAGTTTCACTATTTTGTAAAATAAGACAATAATTTTTCTCTTGTCCACTCCACTTCATAGAAATTTAACTTTTTCTTTAATATATTCAAGCTTTCTCTCTCTCTCTCTCTCTCTCTCTCTCTCTCTCTCTCTTTTACTATATCTCTATCTTACTATTTACTGATTGAGCTATCTGTCTGTATGTTCATATTAAAAAATTACAAGGAAAACAGTGATTTCTTTGTATATTAATTATAATGTTAAGCTAATATCACGTATATAAGATAACATATTATATTTTTTTCTCTGTTTCTCTTTTTCCTTATCGAACGAATTATCCTTTTATGAATTTACATGTTTCTCTTTTCTGTACACTATCTACTGATATTTACAAACACACTTTCATTTTCCGTTTTTATCAACCATTTTCTATCTATCTATCTGTATATCTTATATCTATACTTGACAAAGGGAAGATTGAATGAGTTGAAACGTTGAAGANGAGAGAGAGAGAGAGAGAGAGAGAGAGAGAGAGAGAGAGAGAGAGAGAGAGAGAGATGTAGGTATAAATATTCTAGCATAATTCTGACTGGATGTTCTCTATGTTTTATATCTAAATTACTGACAAGAACTCTTTTCTAAAAGAAAAAACATGTCTTTATGCAATTTTAACTCTTTGGCAGAGATTTTTAACAAAAAAAGTATAACTAGCATCGTGTAAAAAAATAAAAAAAATATTTATTTAATGGGAGGAAATTCTTTTTTACAGACTTTACTATTGTGTAACGGGAGAACCTTTGACTCGTGGGGGAAACTTTGAGCATTTTTCTCTTTATAAAACGACATTTCAAACTTGTCCCGCCCAAGTTGGGTGCGAGACAAATCTGCATGGGAGTGGGCCCATGGTAATGCAGGGGGAAAACTGGTCGCTGTTTGTTACAACCACTTTTCCCCAGAGTTCTGATTTATAGCTGTCACATACTCCACGGGGGGGCTTCTCCGCTCTGTCGCTCTTGTCGAGGCAGATTTGCAACCTGGCCAATTAACGGCAGATTTACAATTATTCAACCTGCTAAACTGCTTTTTTCCCTGGGCAGGGGGCTGCTTCAGCCGAGAGCTTGTTCCGGGCTTGTATGCAGTTGCATAAACATACCGCTTCACGTGAAATTCAGAGATAAAACATTTTTCAGCAAATGCGAATGACATGTTTCGGATATTTCTTTGCCCGTTTATGCATTTTCAACAACTGTTTCATTTCTGCGAAAATTTGACTCTGATATAATGAGAATCATTGACGTGAACCATCTAATTTTTGCTTCACGTTTAATAGCAGTGATGCAAAATAGCATAATTTTATTTATCTCAATTTAATTCTCTTACAAACCTTATAATAAAAATCTTTTGGTCAATTAGTTAAAAGCCTTCAAAAAACAATGTTTAAATGTTATTTTTGTCAAATTTATTAGTTGTTCGTATTAGTTTCAACTGGAAGAATGTATGGCGCAAAATGCTTGAAATATTAATGAAAGGGGAAGGAACCAAAAAAACCTTATATTACTCGTGATTGATTTAAAAATGCCTATTTGAAAATATTTATTTTTATTGTGAAATTATTTTTCATTGCTTTAGAAGAAATCGTTAAAATATTAGTTTGATTAAATTAATAAGTTAAAAAAATGAACAGCGAAAATCGACTGACCGAGATAAATTTAAGTAACTACACTTATAATTATTCTTAAATACTCGTCTATTTCTATTATTGAATTGAAATTTAACATTAATTCTTGTCAATCCTTTTGGACCAACATATTATACTTAACTTTGATTTGACCTCTATGTTTTTATCTCTTTGTGTTGAAATGCTTTTTTAAAATAGTTTTTTCCTTGTTGTCTCTCGTTTCCTTCAAACCTTGGCCTAAAAAAATTTCAATGTTCTTTCAACAGCAAAAAATATTCAATGACCAATTGGATGTGTACAATAATTTATTCCGCACTACGTCTACATTTTTTGCCGTTTCTAGTCGTTGTTGAATTTTAATGCAACATCGAATCGAATTAACATTTTTACAACAAATTAGATAGACTATGAATGGCCCATTAAAAAAAAAAAATAAGAAAAAAAGCTTTGACTCTTTTTCTAAATTACAACTTTGTTATCTCACGAGATCACCCTTCTCGCTTTACGACTTTCTTTAATGGTGGCGCATAATAAGTTGTCCTGTGTTGGCCAATCTGAAATAAACTGCAGTTTTGCATTATTGCGATCAATGTTATAACTAGTGGCATAAAGTGGATTAGTAGTTATGGCAGTATTTAATGTTTCTTATTTTTCATGTTCAAACATAACTTTTCGTTTTGTACATTTTGGTTTTAAACTAATCTATATATGAACGAAAACTAAAATATTTTTTCTACCAAAAGGAAAATTATTCTACTAATTGGAAATTAAAATGAATATTAAAAAGTAAATATTTAATTTGATAAAATATTTTTATTTTTAACGATTAATTTTAATTAGAGAACAGTTTCTAAGAAACGTCTTACAATGAAAGATCATTTTCCGGAGATTTTTGAACACTTAGAGAACTCAATTATCGTTCTCCACCGAGCCTGAAGTTCGAGAGGGGGATGAGAGCTAAGTCAGGAACCGGGACTGTAAGAAAGTTAATATTTCCCTCGTTTTATGCCAGAGCTCCCTTTTTATCCTTTTCGAGTCGAATCGGATTCCGGTCTCGGAACTATCTGCATATTGTAAAAGGAGCCGTAGACCCTTGCCTTTGAGGCACCTATTGAGCAGGTTCGCAGACCCTCACGAGTGCTTCTATTGTGCTTCTCTAAGTAAATAAGAGTCGCAGAGAACTGTTACAATTTAAATACTAACCGGGGCAACAATGCAGAAGCTCTTTTTCCATTACTATTGACTACTCTCTTTTAACGCAGCCTTTCCTTTTTTTACCTCCATGGGAGTACTGGCAGTATGTAAACGTAGAATCTCAGTTACCTTTGAAAAAAAAGTAAGATTCTGGTTTTCTTAAGAAAAAGAAAAAGAACTATTTTATTTTTAAACTATTTATTTTATTCTTCCTGTTTACTTGTATAATATGTCATCACAGGAAAATTTTCTTATGAACTTTTTGTGTTTTTAGTACTCAAAATAATAAACAATAAATTTTTCCTTTCAATTTATGATTGTTAGACATTTTGTATGTTATCATCTCTTATTATTTCAAATATTTATTTTAAAGTTCAAATCTTATATTATATTCGACGATTGATAAAAACCAAATTCAGGATTAAACAATTTTTCATATCTAAGTGAAAGAAAAATGCAGGATTTTAAAGAAATTAAATGGAATTTTCAAAACTTTATATTTTTTTTGTTATGATAAGCTATATCAAAACAAAATCCTTTGCACTTCAATTAAGGTTTTTACATTTATAGGGTGGAATAGTCAGGGAGTGTAGTAAAGACAAGTTTTTTGTTATGGTTTGGAAATTTAACGGCTGAAAATGGTTTACCAAGGCTGGAAGTGTGGCCAAACTTGAATATCAATTATTTGGAGCATATATTTCTTATAGAAACAGTAAAGAAAGTATTAATATAGAAATAGTTTTGTCTAGCATTTCGGTGGTGTAATTGCAAAAAAGGTTTCACATAGAATTGTACTAGTTATTTGACTATCAAGTTCGTCGAATTTCTATAAGGTTATATTTTTTAAGAATCGCTTTACTAATCGAAGCAGTGTATATTACAATCCAATAGCTTACGTGGTCCGATTGACCAAATAACATCTTTCAATTAATTAATCTTTATAAGGTATTGGCTGAGAAAAAAGTCAGTGTCACGAGCGGGATTCGAACCACGAATGAATGAATGAAAAAGTAATTTATTTGATAAACAATAGAGAGTGAAAGAAAAAAATTTTACATAACCAAAAAGCACATAACGGCAATGGTTACCAACCGTCTGCCGGAGTCGGACTATAAATTTTTAATAAACAAGGAACACATTTCTTCTTAAGGAATAAACAAAAGAGAGAGAAAAAAACTATATAAGTAAACTAAAATAACAACATATCTATTTATGCACATATAAATAACCAGGGTGTCTCTGATATATACAGTAAAGATTTAATAATTGAAATAAAAAACAAGCGTTTTCCTGTAGTTCCAGGCTTCCATCGCAAACTTTACCAGATTTAAAGACTCGGGGTTATTTAATAAAGAGATTAGGTGCTCTCTCGTCAACGTGGGCAAGCCTATATACCGTGCTCGGAATCCCGCTAAAACTGGGCATTCTGCTAGAAAATGAAAACAATCTTCTCGAGCCTGCCTGTTGCAGAGAGAGCACTTATCGGAACTATTGACTCTTGTGGGGTTATAATTAAGGTAAGTAACTCGCACCTAATTCTGAAAAACCAGCGAGCTAGCTAGCTGAATGGACGGAATTTTAGAATTTTGCGCTATGTTCAAGAAAGGTTGACTGATATTAAGGTCCTTATACAGCAAAAATCTAGAAGAATTTTGAGCATGAAGGAGACATTTCACTGTGTGAGAAGTGCGGATATTGTTAAATAATTTTGAGTGTAAAAGTGGCCACTCTTTGAAATTGTCCAGGGAATAATTGTCATTCAGCTGAAATTGTTGAGCCAAGTTATTCCAGGAAGAGAATCATGATATTTTGGACCTTATGATTTCCAGCGCTGTATTCTTAGGAAGGCGGTAGTTAGGAAGGTTTAGGACCCTAGGAAGTATGCTCACGACCTTCGGCTAAATACGCCGCTGCTCTACCACTATTCGTCGCTATCGTGACTTCGATCCGCTCGGACACTAACTTCCCATCTCAACTTCCTCTCTCGAATTTTCTCCTTTTTGCCATTTTTTAAATGTCGTGTAATCTTGAAAAATGGCAAAAAGGAGGGAAAATTCGAATGGTTGGGTTGAGGTGGGAAGTTGGTGCCTGTGTGGATCGAGGTCGCGATGGCTCGGGTGGTAGAGTGGAGGCGTATCAGGCCGAAGGTAGTGGGTTCGAATCCCGCTCGTGACACTGACTTTTTTATCTCAACCAATACCTTACATAAAGATTAATTAATTGAAATATATTTCAATATTACAAGTACAATAGTTCTAAATAAAATACAGTATAAATTATTTGTAGCGCCACAAATGGTTGCAAATAGACTAAGAAATTTTGTTTGACTATCAAGTTTACTAAACTTTATTAGAAATTAATTTTAATAATAGTTTTGCCAATGGAAATAGCAAAATCAATTCTACGAAAGAAGTAGGTCTAAAGGAAATATGTTACTGCTCAGTATTTCGCTGTTGCAGGTGCAAAAATGATTGCGCATAGACTAAGAGCAGCACAGGTTTTTGATAAGTTCTGGCACCCAGGCATAGATATTAAACGCTTCCTACCCACTCCTCATTGTTTTATCCAGAAATACCGACCCTGCTAAAGAGTGAGGTGCGGCAACGAGTTTTCTAAAATCATACCAATAAAAGTTTGTGTCCCATGAGGGTGCAATCTTGGTCCCACCCTTTTATCGTTCGCTAATCCACCAGCATCATGACCACCTTCGACGTTTCAATGAAGAGAAGCATACTTTATTATCAGTCCCCTTTTAGCTTTTTTACCTATTCGTAGCACTCCAATGAGACAAGTTTTTTTATCTAATGGAGACTTGTGCCACTATCACTGTCACTGTTACTAGAGAAGACTTCTCGCGGCCATCGCCTCTTCCTTGGGAGTTCGCCGGGATGCAAATTTGTGGATGTTGGGTTTGATTCTATAAAATTTGCTGTAACAGGAGCAGATTACATTTCGGACAGAGTGAATATTTATATCTGCGTGAGTAGTTTCGTTGAACACATAAAAGGGATCATTGAGGACTTTGCTGAAAATTTAGGATTGTGCAGAATTGATGCGACGGATAGTGGAATTGATGTATCGGATCTTCTTGAGGTCATTTCACTGGTGAATAAAAAACATCACTATTGGGTTTCACCAAGCTTTCGGCGAATGTTCCGCCATCTTCAGGGCCTAATTTATTTAAAACAAATTTACATTAGCAGAGTTACATAAAACATCATATACTCATACATTATAAGAATAAAATTACGTACTTTACCCAGTTTTTTAAGACAATTAAATTTATTGCACATGTTTGTTGTTGTTTTTTTAAAAATGAAGGTGGAAATGAATCTACATACTGAAATAAAAAAATAAATAAAATAGTCTTGCTTAAAATCTAGTGACACTCATCGGTCCATCCTTTGGTCCCACCTCTTTCATAAGTTAATACTCAATCTCAGGTACATGTATTTCTTTATCACAGATACGTTATATGTATATACAACTTTTAAACTGTTTTTTAACTTAGAACTATAATTTAATTATTTACACTATGTACAAGGAACTTTAAGAAAATTGAGACGCATCGGACGGTTACAACACGGTAAGGGACCCATCTCTGTTATCATTCACGGTATGATTAGTCACACCAACGTCACTTTGCGCTTTATTACGATTCATGAACTGTTGTAGGATTCCCGAATATGCCATGACGGAGCCCAGTCGATCCATTTGCAAATTACAAGTGTTTTTCGTAATATGAATACAGACTTTTTCGAAAAGCAGTCGTCTCTCCAAGTCCAACTCTCTGCCCAGGATCCTAGGGGAGTCCAACTTGAAGAAATGACCACTTTCTGTCGCATGTGTTGCCAATCCTGTGATTTTCTTTCTATTTTCACAGTCCAGTTTATGTTGGTTCATTCTTATTTCAACTTTTTGTTTTGTTTGCCCAACATATTGGATATGGCAACCCGCACATGACACCTTGTAAATCACATTTGACTGTGAGCTTATTGGCTCCTTCGCCTTTAGGTTTGAATGTAAACATCTAAGGTTATTTTTAAATTTATACATGACACCAATTTTTCCCATCTTATCTTTAAACAATTTCTTAATTTTTATTCACCTGTAAAATGACCTCAAGAAGATCCAATACATCAATTTAAACTATGGAGGTCGATCAATATCAACTAGGATAGTGGAATGTTTGGCTAAACCTCACACTTCCAGTCCGTAAATGATATTGTAAAGAAGACTTTTATTTGTAAGTGGCAAGTTAGAGCGTTTCTCAATAAATTGGGAAAGTTCACCATGTCGTTCATTACCTCTGGACGATTCAGCCGTTTATGGGATTCCACATCAAGCGTTTGTCGATGTACAGTTCTGTACAAACTGGAGAAGGGATTTTTTTACGGAGCGGAAAAGTATGTGAGTGAATTTTTCTGGGTTGAATTTATTATTTTCTTTTTACACCGAGACTCAAGTAGTGTAAGGTATTATCACATCAAGTACATTTTTGTGGAAAACGCCGACCTTTAGTGATTCGGAAGTACCGGTCAATGAAGTAGCTGTTACTTTGAGCTTTTTTTTTTTGGGGGGGGGGGGGTCCACATCTACTGAGGTTTCGACCCGAGCGATCTATAACATAGATTATATAACCTTAAAATAATGTAATGATGTTTTTTAATCTACTACTTTTTTGTGTTTTCGTAGGTTTGTAATTTCAAAGACACCCTCTCTCGTCTTTCGCCTTAATTAAACGAGTGAAAAATTTTATACTTCAAAAGTGATAAGGCAAAAAGGAGGGGCGAAAAAAATAACGTCTTGTTAAATATTTCCCCTTTGATGTTTTTACACGAAGATTAATGCAGTAGCAGCGGAAAGGCTTCTTTGACGTGTAATTAAAATTCCATGATAGGTCGGATTTGAGACGGGCCGGGGGAAATTTGCGGGCTCGGTCGAGGGGCCCGTGATAGGCCGGAGGAAAACTTTGCTCGATACAGTTTTAATCATTTTCCGGGTGCAGGATGGGGCGGATGTTTGGACGTGGTGGGGGCTGCGGCTTGAATTAGCGATCTTAAGATTCCTTGCGGTCAGATGTCTCCCTTCGGCTCAGACCGTTTATTAAAATGGAGAACTTCGGGTTCAACGAGAAGGGCGAAGCCGAGAGAAACAATCCGTGCTAAAGATAACGGGATTTTTTCTACAAATCCATATTAAGCAATGTAATAAGGTGATAGCGAAACAAAAAACAATAAACAGAGTTGCAGTGTATTGAGGTTGATGCTGGTAGTGGAGGCAAAGAACACAACAACAAGACCCTCTGTTTTGCACTAAATCTTACACATGTAACCCAGTTGTAATACCAAAATAATTTATGCTGTCTGATAGCGGTAAAAACATAACAAACTCTTAGTTATTTGATGAAAACTCCAAAATACTTTTTTTAATTTATTTATTTAGAAATCGTGAGAGGCGGTCTGGTGTGATGTAGGTTTCAGAAAAACATTTTCTTTATCATGCCAACGTTTCGATCTTTATTGTGATCATCTTCAGGGCCTGGGATTTACAAACATTGTTTATATATTACAATTCCTTTTTGGATGTGGAAAAGTGAATTTATACAATGCAAAATATTTTTTTAAATTATATTCAATCAAAGTGTTTGTCTTCTGTGTAATTGTGCCATTCTTGCGAGTCGTGTTGAGTGTGCCAGTGCGATTTTGCTATTTTGTGTCCGGCAACTTACATCGGTCTTACATCCCAATATCTGGACAAGAGAGTAAAGCAACATATCTACGATTGCAAAAACCTAAGCAAAATCTTACAGCACTCGCNGAGCGGGATTCGAACCCACGATCTTCGGCTAGATACGCCGCTGCTCTACCACTTGAGCTATCGTGACCTCGATCCACTCGGACATCAACTCCCCATCTCAACCCCACCTTATGAGTTTTCCCTCCTTTTTGCCATTTTTCAAATGTCGTGTGATCGGATTGGATTCTCTTTTTGTATTTTATATCATTGTCGAGTTTATTTTATTTTTAATATGATTTTCAGCTGTTATTATGTCAGGTTGCAGATTTGACCCTTTACTAAAATTTATGTTTATAATGATAAAACAGGTCAGCTAAGATCCCTGAGAAAAAGGCAAAGTAGCCCTTGTATTTTTATTCTGAAACGGAAGGGCCATGTTGTTGTTTAACAAAAATACCACTCACGCATCATCGGTCGGGCCTAACTCACAAACGGTCGATTCTATCTAAATTTTCCTTTTAGCAAAAATATGAGATTCTTATTTAAAATAACTAAGTTTGTGTCATTTCCTGGTTAGATGAGAACGTTGTGTTAAATTACAATTAATTAAGGTTTTTAGTTAAAATAAAATCAATGGCACGAGCGGGATTCGAACCCTCGATCTTCGGCTTGATACGCCGCTGCTCTACCACTTGAGCTATCGTGACCTCGTATTAAATGTGTTACCACCTCGCGATTCCTAGCGAAAATTAACTTGGGGTTTGTATAAGACCAAGTTTTGCCAAAGTTAATTGTTCCAAATTAAGCATATGGAATATACTTCCAGTATGTATAAATTGTCTTTGTTGATTTTTGCTACAATATACAGAAGACTTACGACTTAGACAGATTGCAGTTGTTACAGCCTGTATAAATTGTCTTTGTTGATTTTTGTTACAATATACAGAAGACTTACGACTTAGACATACGCCTGGATCATAACTTTCAGTTAATATACATATATATACAAGTCCTTGAGTTTTCAGAAATTGTAATTTGAGTTTTTAGGTAAAATTTTAACCCAAATAAGAAAGGACTTATCCCAAAAAGTGTCTGAAAACGAAAAATTCCTTTGATTTCCTATTTAATATTTTTATTCCCAGATAGGAATAGTTATGATTAATTGTTAATTCCGCTGTTGCTGGTCGCAACCCCGGTTGAGAAAGGAGGTGGGATTTGAACTGCAACCAAGGTTTTTCGCTGAACGAGATATTGGCTGAGGAGAAAAACGATACAAAATAGGAAATTCATGTGATTTGGCAGGAAATTTAGTAAGCTTTCAGACATTTCTCTCTACTTAGGCTGATTTTCCATTCCTCTGCAAAATGTTTGCAGTAGGAGGCAAAATAAAGTGTTTTCGATCTAACGCACTAGAACAGCAACCGCCTTTCAAAACATCATATCTTCGGTTCTATTGGACCAATTTTAATAACTCAGTGCTCATTATTCTCGCCTAAAAATCTAGTTTCACAAAAAATGTGAAAAATGGTGACTCTCGTTTAAAATTAAGAATTTTAATTCGACTTATGTTCAATCGAGGTAGAAAAAATAAATCGACCTTTCATGAACAAACTACATGAAAAATGAAGGTGAGTCTCAATTCATACTTTTTTCCAATCTAGAACCGCAAAGAAAAAAAATTTGGTGGGCGCATTAGCTTGGACGCTTTGTATATTTACTGGATGTTGAAAAAAATTTATATCATAATAAATACAAGCGAGTTGTAAGAAAAAATGGCAATATAATAATTGTTATAAGCAGATTAATTAATTTCAGATTAACTCCAGCATGAGGGGACTGAACATGATTATTAATAATCAGACAAAGATTAGAAAATAAAAGCTTTAGCCACCATATTGACCAGATCATTGCATGCACCATCTAACGGCATGCAATAAAAAATTAAAAAATATTATTAAAATAAGATAACAGTGACAGTTGGCCGGACAGCCAAGAAATTTCTATCTATAAATAGTAATGTCAATAGGTACTCCTGTGAGAATCTAACTCGAAGAAATGGATCATTCTCACTCTGGCTTTTGCTTGGCTTCATATAGTAAACGTGAAGGAATGCCACCCAGCACGAGAATTGTGATTGAGCACGGCAGCGAGTCTTTGAGCCAGAGTTGGGCAAAATCAAACTAATTCTATCATGATTAAGAATTTTGATTGAAGTTTAATCGTGATTGAATTAGTCATGAGAAAATTAATAATTAAATGATTTAATCATAATTAATTCAATCATGAGGTATGACTAAATCATATAACGATTAATTTACTCATGACTAATTCAATCATGATTAAACTTCAATCAAAATTCTCAATCATGATTGAATTAGTTTGATTTTGCCCAACTCTGGCTACAATGACCAATTTACCAAAATCCAACAGACTCCGGATAAAAATTTTGGGATGAGAGTCGTGCTCAAAGCAGACTTTCAAAAAGTGTTATTATAAACGAAAACCAAAGTTACATAATTATTCTAGATGTCTATTTAATCCAATCAAAACCCATAGATGGTGTATTTTCCAAATAATGGAGAAATCTCTCCTTTTAAGTGGAATAAATTTTCATTCAAAGAAATATTTTTTCCATTGATCGGTTATGTAAACATATTTACTTTTCAAAGCGTAGCTTGTTCTAGGATTTTTTTATTTTATTTTATTATTATTATTATCATTATTTTTTGGCTTTTTATAACGGCAGAGTTTTACTTATAATTGGAAGATTGATTTTTGTTAAATAAGGTATTGAAGGATTTTCGTTTTGATGAAATAAATTTCTATTAGAAAATGTTTTAAAAGTGATGAAGTTGTGTATTTTTCATTTTTTCAGCACCCATTTGAACATGATTTATCGAAATTTAGTCATGACTAACTCTATTGTGACTAAATTACTCATGCCTCGTATTTAATTACTAGTCATGACTAATTTAGCCATCAATCACATATGGCGACTAAATTAGTCATGCCTCGTATTTAATTACTAGTCATGACTAATTTAGCCATCAATCACATATGGTGACTAATGACTAAATTAGTCACTTACTACCAATCATGACTAACGGTCTGAGTGATCAATCATTAATCATTAGATATGACTAATTTTTGCCCAACACTGCTTTGAGCCCACTGGTCCGATTCATTGAAGAAACAAGCCTGTTTTATTTATACAGTACTTGATAGATATCTCTCTATATTAAAAGTGAGCGTATTTATTAGAGTAAATTTGTAGTGTATGAAGGCCGATGGCGGAATTATGAATGTCACGTTACATTAGTCAGGTTTATGGTATTTGTACTGGAGGTGTAGTAAGTGATGGAGGAATGTCGAGTACTTCACTATTCTACTTGAGTGAGTTGAGTGAAAATTGGAAAAAATGAGAGAGAGTGTTAGAGTTGCCAGGGTTTAAGTTGCTTGCGTGGTGGCCAGAACTGACCTGCTGTTGACAGCTTATGGATCCCAAAACGGCGGCGGGATTGTTAAAGCCGAAGTCGGTGATCACAAGTCATAAGCTCAATTCGGTACGTATGTAAGTGCGTGGACAAAATTGAACTTGTATAAATCAAAAGGAAGCAATAAAAAAAATTAATACAAATTGAACAAAATATTATTTTTGTTTGGTAAACAACCTGGAGTTCGTTTCATTATGGCGTTTTATAGAATAAGTTATCGGACGAAAAAAAAAAAAATAAAAGCATTTGTATTCCATTCCCTTTTATTAAAGCCCTAATGAAATTATTCTTTCCTGAACTGTGAATAAACATTAGACATAATAATATTTCTTCACGAAGTAAGGAGAATAAAAGTAATTTCGTAGAATAAGATTTAAGAAACTTGTTTTCTTTGATAATTCAGAACTCAATTTCAAAGTAAATTGATAAAGATCAAAATTGAAAATGTAATCTCAAATTGTTGACTTAGTATGCAGGGTGAGTGAATGTTAATTATATTATGATGATAGTGAGTAGGGCTGAGAGTTAATTCATTCGTTCATTTTCGTTATTACTACACTGACAGGATAAATTCCACCCACTTGTAATAAAACTTGATTTGTATATATTGTAATATATTAATCGAAGTTTCACGTTTTTTAACGTTTAATAATTGAGTTTTTGTATAAAGAAGTTTCAAAAAATGTAAATTTCTAAGGAAAATGAAAAAAAAGACGGACAGATAAAATTTGTTTTAATCTTGTTTTAGATTTTTAATTAAAAATTCAATATCGCCTATTTCCTCCTCTTGCCTTAATTACATTTCGAAGACGTCTCGGCTGCTACCAGTCTGGAAATGTCTCTTTGCTGGAGGTTAGCCGAAACTTCACGTGGAGGGTATTAGGAAGTGGTAGACGTGCTCTTATTAGTCTTTTATCCCATTTAGGTTATCCCTTAAATGGTCGATGGGGTTCTGGAGAACGGACTGGCCGGCTGACCAGGCTAAGACCCGGATGTTGAAGATACGTTTGGACTATGCGATCGTCATGTTGGTGGGTATTATTATGCATTAAAATAGGATCGTCGCTGATTTAATTGAGGATAGGCAACGCATGATTTCCCAAAATTTCATCCACATAGCGAGGGGCAGTCAAAGATCTTTCACGAACAACAACCAACTCTGTGCGACTCTCCATCAAAATTCCCGCTCACACCATCACTGAGCTACGTTGAAAAGGTTGGCTCTGGGAAAAATTACAAGCTTCGTACCTTTCATTTCGCCTTCTCCACACTCTTTCACGCCCATCTGGAGATCGTAGAGCAAATCTACTCTCATCTGTAAAAAGTACAGCAGACCAATCGTCCAATGGCTGTTCTCGAGCAAATGCGAGCCGTGCAACTCATGTTCTGGTTAATTCTGATCCTCTTACAGGGCGAAAAGCCATCAGTCCATACTGATTTAATCTTCTTTGAGCAGTTCAGAAATTTGGACACCTCGAACTTCCTGGAGCGGATGAACCGCTTGACCAAGAGTATGGTGCCGGTTTCGCAAAATTCTCAAAGTCAAAAAACGGTCATCCTGTGGTTCTGTTGTAACCCTAGGGCATCCAGAACCGGCGATTCTATGGTAGGACCCAGTTTCTCGAAAACGTCCAACGGCGTCTCGCAGACTTTCGTAGGGAACCGTGATGGCAGAGCCCCACACCTGATGGAACGTCCATCATCAGTGAGTGCCACACCACGCTCAATATCCTCACCCCTATATTGCATTTCTAAGTTTAGTTTTTAGAAATTGAAATTAAGAAAACAAAGATGAAAACTAAATCGTTTATTGTTTCAGAATTCAAATGACGCTGAATAAACATTGTAAATTCCTTAAAACGCAAACGTTGGAAAATCACTTATTCTTGTTTTGGATAAGGATTAAGTGTGTTTACCTCTAATTAATATTCCCAATTTAAAACATAGCATAAACATATATTTATTGATAAAAACAATGAGACAAATTAAGGGCAGAATTTTCTTTGATCGAGAAAATAAATAAAAAATCAAGTGGGTGGAATTTTTTATCTGTCAGTGTATATTATTTTAAAATATTAAATATCAAAGCTTGTTGGTTTTAATAAAACTCCATCATCTTTAAATAAGTGAAAATATATGAAAGATTTGCTAACTTGGTCGAAATTGAACCAAATTGATATTAGTTAAAAAAAGATTCACTTTACAAAAAAGGCAAACTAAATTATAAATACATTTACCGTTTTTAATTTTTTTTGAAATGTTGCTGAATCTTTATATATAAATATCAATATTATTAAATGAAATATCCACAGATGATTACTGATTTATATAAGCTCAAATCTGCACATGTATGTAGATATACAAAGGTGTGTACAGAGTAAAACCTATCACTTTTAACAGTCCACCGTCAATTCTAGCTTTTGTAATTAGAATAAATTACCAGCAGACCTCAAAAATCACCCACCCCTAGTGCTGGCAGTTTGGGGTCAGACCTTGGTCATGGTAGATCATTCAGCCCCCGACAAAATCAATCCTCACTCACCATTACATACATACCAATACATTCTTACTTATTTATATACCATTCACGCAACATTATGTATGAATTGTGCCATTTGTAGACTTACTGATGTATTGAATTGGTTTGAGTGATCCAACGAACACGCGAGTGAACACGGACCCAATAAGTGACGCTATGCCGGTTCACCAACTCGCAAACTAATGCCGATGATTAACTCTAAAACGTAATTTTTATGAAAAGTCTTTGCAAAATCTTTTTGTCCTTACCTTTTCTTTTTTCATTCCTCTTCTTTCTTTTATGTTATTATGTTTTTCATTTAACATTTTCTATGAATACAATAAACAAGTTCATTTAAATTATGTTAATGATCAGATACACATGTGTAGTGTCTGGTGTGCTGTAAGTTTCTGAAAAACATTTTATTTATCGTGCCAACGTTTCGATCTTTATTGAGATCATCTTCAGGGCCTTCATTGTTTAAATTTAACAAATACATGTAAGAAGTGGAAAAAAGTGAATTTATACACCAGACGGCATCTCACGATTTCCGAATAATCATGGACTAACGGTCACTAATCACCACACAGTTTTGATAATTTTAATTAAATGTTTTCGTTTTATTACTGAAAAGGTTCAGACACGAGATAATGTTGTGCGTACGTACAAATGTTAGAATGTTTTCGTGGTTGTCGTTAAAGGTGGATGGCAATCCCCATTTATTTGGATTAAATCAGCTTTACTCTGAAAATTTTAAAGTAGAAACTGTTGAGTGGGAATCATACCAGAGCTACCAGACAAGAATCATTAGATGAGAATTAAAGGAATCAATGGAGATTCACGAGTAACACAGTTAATCGACCGTTACTGAGTTGAATAGAACGAGGAGAAACGGAAGGCTTGTCACCGATTGACATTCATGGGCGACAAAAGGTGGCATTAACAACAAAAGCTTGGCATTTGGCACGTGACCCCCCCCCCCCGTACAACGATCTCGAACCCTCCAAACTAACTTTCTTACGAATGGCAATCAATCCAACCGGGAAGACTAATAGTGGTCCGTACCAGTTAAGGGATGAATTTTCTCACCTCCCCTCTGAAAGCGGCCCGTTGGGTTGGGATCATGCTCTTCGCCCCCGAACGGTGATTTTTCTTTTCGTGTCTCTAGTAATAAAAGAAGTCTCCTTCTCAGCCTTCATTATGTTTTCGCGGACGGGCTTGTGTGCTGAATACAAATGAGATATTTCTCCGGGGCGAAGCCGAGGGTGGTTGAACGTTTTCAATCGACCTCACATGAGGATCACGCTCCGTCAGTTTATTAAATCCGGCAAATAACGTTGAGATGGGGTGGCGAAATGCAAAACAATCTCGATCGTCGCTCCTCAAACGGAACTAAACGCGTTTTCAGTGACCCGATTAACGTATTAGGGTCAAACCTTGAAAAAAATTACCGGATAATTAAACAAATACAATCAGATAAACTTCATTACTGGAAACCCGAGGAACAAATAATTTGAGGTATATAGCCATTAGATATACAATATTGAATGTAGAGCAACAAATTAACCTAGTAACTACATAAAACGGCACAACCAACTAACATGTTAAAAAATGGCAAAATAAAAATTACAAATTGAAAATTAAAAAAAAAAAATTTTAGAGTGCACTACGCAGAAATATCTGTTCCTTCTTTTTATTTTTGAAGTTTAAAAGGTCTTTACACTTTACAACAAAATTCAGTAAGAATTACAACCTAATTGTAATCAGTGATGTTTTAATTGAAAATTATTCATGCGTCAAAAATATTTTTTAAGAAAGTTAAAGTGCTTTCACGAACCTTACTTTTCAACATATTTTAAGCATCATTTGGACTTTTTTGATCAAAGCCAAATTTTTTCTTAACTTAATATCAAATTATAGTTTTGTCCTTGAAAAAATAATATTGCCTTACAAAATTAGATTATAATAGTTATAATAGAATTTAGAATAATAGAAAAATCTGTTCCTTCTTTGTATTTTTGAAGTTTAAAAGGTCTTTACACTTTACAACAAAATTCAATGATAATATGTAATCTCATAATATTATATTAGCTGGATAAATAAAGATGTATCATAAAAGGATAATTACAATCAAATATAATTTGTAAACAATGATGTTTTAATTGAAAAAAATCCATGCATCCAAAATATACTTTATGAAAGTTAAAGTGCTTTCACGAACCTTACTTTTCAACATATTTTGAGCATCATTTGGACTTTTTATCAAAGCCGAACTTTTTGTTTTAAATTTTTTTTAACTTACTATCAAATTATAGTTATGCTCTTGAAAAAGTAATATTGTCTTATAAAATTAGATTATAATAGATTTTAGAGTGCACTACGCAGAAAAATCTGTTCCTTCTTTGTGTTTTCAAATAGTAAAAGGTCTTACACTTTACAACAAAATTCAGTAATAATATGTTATCTCATAATATTATATTGGCTGAGTAAAGAAAGATGTATCATAAAAGGAGAATTATGACCAATTATAATTTGTTAACAATTATGTTTTAATTTAAAAAAATTCATGTGTCAAAAATATACTTTATGAAAGTTAAAGTGCTTTCACGAACCTTACGTTTCGCCAGATTTTAAGCATCATTTGAACTTTTTATCAAAGCCAAACTTTTTATTTTAATTTTTGTCTTAACTAAATTAACTAAACAAATTATGTGTGGTGATTAGTGACCGTTAGTCGATGCTTATTCAGAAATCGTGAGATGCGGTCTGGTGTGATGTAGGTTTCAGAAAAACATTTTCTTTATCGTGCCAACGTTTCGATCTTTATTAAGATCATCTTCAGAGCCTGGAATTTACAAACATTGTTTAAATTTAACATTGATTGAGTATAAAAAATAAATTTTTGCATTGTATAAATTCACTTTTTTTCCACATCCTACATGTGTTTGTTAAATTTAAACAATGTTGTAAATCCCAGGCCCTGAAGATGATCTCAATAAAGATCGAAACGTTGGCACGATAAAGAAAATGTTTTTCTGTAACCTACATCACACCGGACCGCATCTCACAATTTCTGAATAATAAAAAATTATATTTGTGTTTTTGAAAAAGTAACATTGGCTTACAAAATTAGATTATAATAGTGAAAAAAGCTAGGACGGTGCTCCCCAGACTGAACCACTGCGGCCCGGTGACGTACGAGCAGTAAAGAAGGAAATAAAAGAACGTTGACAGGGCCAATGGGCCGGATCGCCCGAAAAGACTGCGTTGGCCCACCGAAGGTCTTAAATTCAAGAAAGGTATCGTGCCCCCCTTTTAATGAATAGACCATACCAGATGGACACTTGCTTTTGGGGTAAACCCCGCGCGGGTGCCCACTTGTAAAGAAAGATTGCCCAGTGTGTCACACTTGCCGAGGAGTAGGTCCTTCAAGGGAACGACTAGGTATGGAACTCGACACGAAGAGAGTCCTTGGGCACGAGAGGTTGTTGGGCCCCCTGTTCCAATTTTTAGAGAAAAGGGGTGTTGCCCCATCTTTAAATGAATATCAACGTTGGAATTTTCTTAAATAATCCTCTTTATGAAAATTTTCTACTCTCTGCAATAATTCTATGTACCAAATTTTGAAAACAATGAATTCTGTGAAATTTATTTTAGAATTGCAATTCAATTTGGAAAACAACCTTGTCAACTCTTCAAACCAAAAAAAAAAAAAAAATCAAATTGTTTCTCGTAAGATATGGTAAACGATCTTGTTTTAGACGTAAAACCATTCGTACATAATTCAGGTGACTCTTCAATATGAATATATGAGCAGAGGTTTTGCAGCCCAATTCTAAGTACAGTGCATTTATACGGAGCGCCAAACAACTTCTTAATAGAAAAAAAAAGTCGGAGGGAGTTTTTCCACCACTTCATATTGATGATAAACCCACATTTGACACTCATAAAACACAGCCCTGGAGCCGTTCCAGGTTGTACTTAAACCATGTTTAGCAGTATTATGTTTCCTGGCCAAAGGAGTATTAAAAAAGTAGAGGAATTAACGTTACGCTTGAATATTAGCACTGTTTTACCAACTCTATTCTCATTTTCCAGAAACCATTACTCATTTTTTGAAGGTTTAAATTTTTTTATTACTGATGATGAAGATATTACATTAATCAATTTAAAAAAATTGCAAATACATAAACCAAATTTATAGTTGTTTGCTAATTTACAGTATTTTAAATTTAAATATTTAGTGCATATATACCAACTAATTTAATTCGATCAGTGTTTTCAAGTAGGGCTTTAAAGTTTCGTTGCGATCTTCAAAATGGCCACTAGTGCAAAAATTGTATATTTTTCAAATCCTATCAACTGCAATCATTGAAGTAACGGTGGAAAGTTGCAATTTAATTTGTGTGTTCCATGTAAGTCTGTTGACTTTTTTAAACGTAAAATGTTGTTTTTCGAAATAATAAATTTGAAGTATGCTAAGAAAAAATTTTTTAAAATATTATTTTTGTTTTTATAAAGGTTCGCAACATCAGAGGTCATATAAACCCGCAGGTTTTTAAAAAAAGCCCATTTGTAAGTATTCGGATTCGAATGCAGGGTCGCTGGATTCGAACCCGAAAAAGATTGATTGATTATATTTCTCGGTACATTGCTGTCGCAAAAATATATTTAGACCAAGCATTGAAATTATTTCTATTGGAAAAATGGCAAAAAGGAGGACAAATTCAAAAAAAGGTGCGGTTGAGATGGGAAGTTTGTGTCCGAGTGGATTGAAGTCACGATAGCTCAAGTGGTAGAGTAGCGGCGTATCAAGCCGAAGGTCGTGGGTTCGAATCCCGCTCGTGACACTGACTTTTTTATCTCAACTTAAAACCGTAATTAATTGAATGATATTAATTGGTCAAGCGGAGCACGAAAAATAGTGAATTATTTCTATTATTGAAAAAAAATGTCCATTATGCATAAAATATTCAGCTTACTTTAAACTTATTCTAGCATTACCTACTTTTAATTGCAAAGACGCCCATAGGATAAATACATAACCATCAAGAATTTCTTACATAAAAAAATTCATGTGTTTATTTTTGTTTTCATTGATCAATATATTTTTGTTACATGTGGTCAGTGTAAATTAATCTTGGCTCTAGCTATACCTTATCCGACTGAGATTATAACTCCGCGTTATCTATGCCCTTTTCGTATGTTATAGTGATATTTATGCTACGAGTATTTCTCCTAGAGCTGTGATGTCACGCGGGACAGATTTATTTTTCAATCTTGAATTCAGCCGAGCTGATCATAAATGGTTATTATTTTCATCTGATAAAATATTGTTTTCAGACGGTCGGTTAAAGTGAGAATTGTCAAATCGGGAAATTGTTAGCTTTTGAGATTACACATTCAATAAAATTCTATCACCCATTATCAATTCTTCTATATTTTACTTTTAATATTATTGTGAGCGCGTTATTATATTTGCTTAATTTTATTTGTTCTTCGTAAACAAGAAGGAAATTTTGCGAACTCTACCCTTTTAATGTTGACATTCCAGAGTTCTTCAGGAAAATTAATCCTTTATTTTAATTTTTATGCCTGGGAGAGAAAGAGCGTAGAGAGAGGGGTTGCAATGAAAAGAGCAAATAATAGTTTAAATTATGCTAAACTGAAATAATTATTGTGAGGCGAATAGTAATTTCTTCTTTTGACTCTTTCTAGACATTTTAATTTTTCCAACCAAAAGTACTATGTTTTTCCCTAAAAAATCGATATGTATTTTCATCAGAGAAACCATGCCAGTCGGTTAATCAGTCCACTCCCGTCACCAGTCGGAATAAATCATTGAGTCAGGCATATTTCATGAGGTGATTTTTTTTTCGGAGTTGGCTCCGATGTTCAAATCGAACAATCCATGTTGCTAACAAAGCCAAAATGTGACGATTTAAACTTTGATTGGCATGAAGAATATTGGGTTGATCATAATACGTAGGATTTGCTTAATCGACATTTTGGTTCAATAAAATTAATCATTACTACTAATAGATTTTTGCATCAATTATTTTAATGTTTAATATATTAAATCTTACGAAAGAAGATTTTTACTGGAATCAAAGTTTAAAATTTGATTTAAAACTTTAGAACGTTAAACAAATCATTTAATTAAACCTATACTGTAAACCAATCAAAATCAAACTAATGATGTCAAAATAATGGGTTAATGTGTGGTGATTATTAGTGACCGTTAATCGATAATTATTCCGAAATCGTGAGATGCGGTTTGGTGTGATGTATGTTTCAGAAAAACATTTTCTTTATCGTGCCAACGTTTCGATCTTTATTGAGATCATCTTCAGGGCCTGGGATTTACAAACATTGTTTAAATTTAACAAATCCATGTAGGATGTGGAAAAAAGTGAATTTATACAATACAAAATATATTTTTTTATATTCAATCAAAGTATTTTTACTCACTCAAAGTGTTTGTCTTCTGTGTAATTGTGCCATTCTTGCGTGTCGTGTTGAGAGTGCCAGTGAGATAAAACATGTTTATGCTTATAAACATAAAACAGCATATCTCACTGGCACTCTCAACACGACACGCTCAAGAATGGCACAATTACACAGAAGACAAACACTTTGAGTGGGTAGAAATACTTTGATTGAATATAAAAAATATATTTTGCAGTGTATAAATTCACTGTTTTCCACATCCTACATGTATTTGTTAAATTTAAACAATGTTTGTAAATCCCAGGCCCTGAAAATGATCTCAATAAAGATTGAAACGTTGGCACAATAAAAAAAATGTTTTTCTGAAACCTACATCAAACCAGACTGCATCTCACGATTTCTGAATAATTAATGGGTTAATTTTCAAAATTGAATCCTTGATAACGATAAGGATTCAAGAAGGGGTTTTGGTACTCTTCGAGCAAATTTTGGCTTATTGTACTTATCTTAGTTTCCTAGTTCAGTTCAAATGACACGATCCTTATTTTAAGAAGTATGCAGTAAGTCACTGGCTTCTTCGATGCAATTCTTTTCACCGGGACATCTTAATACCATTGATTGGTACTTCCACTATGCGGTTTGTTTGCATTTGAATATGACAAAAGTAGCTTTTTTTTTAAACTTCATTATCTGTAATAGGCCATCGTTGAAAACATTAGGGTTTTTTTTCCTCAGATTCCAGTAAATGTTGTTTAACCGTTTCGCACCCTTGTACTTTACTTTTTCCAGCTGTAGCAATCAAATTGTGGGGTTTGAAAGATTGTTCTTTAATCATGGACTCAATTTAGGATGGGAGAGCTGTTTTATTTTGTTATCCCAGATTCTAGATGGTCTTGCAAATACTCCTCTGGCCAGTTGTTCATTATTCAACATTTTTTTGTGCCTTGGTACTATAGATATTTTTAGGTTCCTATGTTTTCACAGGGTTTGAAGATTCTGGATGAATTCATCGATTATTTAACTATCTTATCTTTTCAAGTGCTTTTGCTTTTAAGACTGTTGGCTTTATGAGGTTTTTTTGTCAGGGGTAACCTCTTTTAAGATTTTGTATTACAAAAGCTCTGATAACATATATTTCAGCTTAAAAGTGTGACATTGCCACTAAAAAATGAGTTTGGTTGTTCATATTTTAGTTTCCCACCCATATAAGGTATATATTTTACAATTTTTTCACATCTCATTTTTAATTGTTCGATTGCGTGTTTTTGTCAAAAAGGAATAGGATATCTAAGACCTTACTACTGCCGTTGTTAACCAATATTCCATTGTTCAGTTTAGTCCTTATAGCAAGAATAAATTAAAAAAAAAAATCTGTATAAAACAAAGGTGTAATATTTTTTACTGTGGGGTCTTGTCCCAGTGAATTCAAAGGGCTGAATGTTTTGTTAAAAAAAAGATGTGCAATAGATATCCAAAGACTCTCCTTGCTTTTTTTCCTTTGTTTTTTCAGTCTCGGAACCAGTGCCTTCCCGATCAGGATCTTGCAGGCCGCGAATTGCTTCCTGCTTCTCGCGCTTCTCATCTCGGTTAGTCCCGCCACTATTTAAGTTTTATTAAATTTTTTCCGAGAAAAAAAACATATAATAGGACACAAACAACCAATTAAAAAGTCTCGATTGACATGTCGATAGTAGGCGTTCTTAACAATAACTAGACAACTCCTTGTTTATTGAGAGGTAAGTTTCGAACGGAAAATAACAATTCAATATTACTTGAACACTCGACGAAAAATCAGAGTATATTTTCCGATACTACAAAAAGTACTCGAGACAATGACAACTATACCATAAGTACTCGGCATCGAAAGAAAATATTCGATACTTTACTCATATCGATTGGTATGATCGTCACTACCCACCCAACGATCCCTGATGCATTGTCCCTAGTGCATCATTTACTATTTAAAGAGAACAAATCTATATATCCAATAGGGGTATTTTTATACCACCATTGTCAGATGCCAACAAGCGCTAAAGGTTTAATCACCCTCCTCTGAAGGATTTGGTTTAAAAGGCTCTCTCTTTTTGTTTCATATTCAAGACAGAAAAAATGTAAGTCGATGGCCTAAAGCCCATTCGGTGAAAGTAAGATCCACAAAAATGATTTTTTCTTAAGCGTGTTGAGACTGAAAAATATTTTTACAGCCGTACTCTCCTGAAAATTATGGAAACATATTTATTTCCGGAAACAATGATCGATAGAAGGAACCTGCTGAACCATTAGTGTACCGAATATCTTTGACCAATATAAGAACGTTTGGCATCAGATTTAAGAACTTATTTCAACAGCAGTCAAGAGTCAACGATTTCATTGCTTTTTAGGCCACAGTGCCCTCTGTACCAGCAAAAAATTACTTTTTTGTTTTATAATTTGAGGTTAAACTTATATTATGTTTAGCGGCCATAGTTGACCATATTTGTGTGGTGATTAGTTTCCGTTAGTCGTTGATTATTCAGAAATAGTGGATGCGGTCTGGTGTGATGTGGTTTTTCAAAAACATTTTCTTTATCGTGCCAACGTTTCGATCTTTCTTGAGATCATCTTCAGAGCCTGGGATTTACAAACATTGTTTAAATTTAACAAAAACATGTAGGTTGTGGAAAAAAGTGAATTTATAAGGTGCAAAAAAATATTTTTCACGTCCTACATGTATTTGTTAAATTTAAACAATGTTTGTAAATCCCAGGCCCTGAAGATGCTTCAATAAAGATCGAAACGTTGGCACGACAAAGAAAGAGTTTTTCTGAAACATACATCCCATCAGACCGCATCTCACGATTTCTGAATAATCAGTTGACCATAATAATTATTTTAATTAATTATCTTATTATCTAATGTCATGGTTGAGACTGGGAGATCATCTCAACCAAGACTTTAGACAAAAAGAATAATTATTAATATTACTTTTATTTCCTTTCTTCCGTTGGTAATTAATCACCTTTGAAGTTTGAACGCAAGTTTTCTATTTGAACGATGGCGCTTTTGCTGTTTGTTTTAATGCAAAATTTGGTACCATCTAGCGTTGTCAAATAGACCATGAGTGCCGTCGATAAAAGTCGGAATAACACCGAGGTTGGTCAAACGGAGCACAACAGATTCGTGTTTATTTTACGTTGTTAGTCATTTTTGCCAAGCTTTTATCTTTGTGTGTGATTTGAAAAAGTACGGGTTATTTATTTGATGGTAGGGGTTGTTCTAGTATGGGTTGAAGCCTGACAAGCCCGGCTTATCTTCCGTAGTAGCTGTTCGTCGGTTTTACCTAAGTTCCATCCCACATTTTTCCTCCAACACACCTGGACACCCTGTTATAAACGCAGTAAACGTTTAAATTTTAGTACATGTACCGCCGAAGTGATTATTCTCAGAGGACCATTACACAAAAGATCTACTCAGGCAGAGGAGGAAACGATCGTCATAATTCTGCATCAACCCACACCTTAACCCCATCAAAAATGATTAAATTCTAAAAAAATTGTCAAAATTTAATTCTTTAACCATTATTTGATAAAAAAGAGTTTTTTTTTCACAAACGTAATCAACAAATACAAACAGAAAGTTCATTTCTTGGCATAGTAGAGAAACTTTTTGTAGCTTCT
This sequence comes from Cimex lectularius, assembly GCF_000648675.2. NCBI lineage: Eukaryota > Metazoa > Arthropoda > Insecta > Hemiptera > Cimicidae > Cimex > Cimex lectularius. The sequence continues at coordinate 618,021 of NW_019394224.1, forward strand.
CGATGTAAAAAAGTAGGACCGATGAAAGTTTTGCTCCCTTAAGAAATTTATTTTTCTCGACAAAGAGTTTCTTAACGTTTAGTTATTATAAATAAATGTAGTACCCGCTAAACAAAAATATTATGAATTTACCATGTTTCAGTTTGAAGGTTTTTTAGTTGTATTTTAGTTATTATAAAGTTAAAAGAAATTCGTGGTTGCTTACTTGTTTAAAAAGAAAATATATGTTTTATTTATATATTAGACAAGCTGATTCTCGAAATTTTCAAGGGATAAAGATAAAAGCAGGGTCCTCGGACAGAAATAGAAGAGAAAAAAAAATATGTTTCATGCAAATCCGGGTCAGTTAATCCTATCCAACTAATTGTTAATGCAAATCAGCCTTCTGTTTTAATTTCTACAGTCTAGGAATTAAACGACATAGTAGTCCCTCTCTCGTCGGGTTCCTTTTGTTTTCCTGCACTTTGTCGTCGAAATGAATTGGAGAGTATTAAAAACAAAGGAAGTTAAATACCGTCTGTTCTGAACGCCCTACGGACCAATCCTCTTGGTGGAATTTTATTCATTGAGTTGACATGTATCGCTTAGTAAGCGTTCCCTTTACTTTTTACCCAACCCGGCCGAGTCATAAATATTCATGTCGTAAGAGATTTTTGCAATTTTGGCCACTCTCTTTCTCAAAAACAGCCAGCCTTTATTACCCAACCACCTTCCCATCATGTTATCGATGGTTTTAAAAAGTTGTTTTAAATATAAAATAACGCTGGAGAAAATAAATACGGTCAGAATTAAAAAAAATGAATTTAGGTTTATAGCCGGATGTAATCAATGGGTGTTGTGAAAAATACTTTTTAAAACAGCCAAATCAGGATGTTCCTAAAGTGATAAATTTTAATTAAAACAACAAAATTAGACAAATTGTTGTCAGAGCTGTTGAACTGCAACTTCATACTAGATTAAGCTTTAAAAAAAAGAAAAATATAATTAACAAACACATTTCTGCCCACAATAGCTTACTTTTAGGGGTCGTCGGTGGCCGGAACGGTTTAAGCCGGAAACACACCCGATGCAACGCTATGCGTCGCTACCCGACGCTCTTGTCACGTTTTCGTAGGGTGTGCACATCTATTTTTTTTAAATTTATATCAATTACATTTATTTACTAAAACTGGTCTTATTAGACCAACCATTAATTTTACAATTATATTATAGAATAAATAAATGTTTACATTCTTATAAACCCACTGGTACAATAAGATTTACATTTCACTATTCACTATTAATTTTTAACTACACTAGTTCATATGGCTTTGTTCTTTTTAATCTTCTGATCATGTTTCGGTTATGTAAGAGTTTGGTCGCTTCCATATTCTCGTGCTGGCTGAGGCGAGCCTGGTGTTTGGCGGCAAATCTTTGTATTTCCGCCGTGACTTCAGGGATCTTAAGATCCCTATGTAAGTCCTTATTCCTTATGACCATGTTACGTAAGATTTTATTTTGGAGTGTTTGTATGATTTTGATATTGCTGTGTTTGGTACAACCCCATAGTTGAATATCATATGTCCACATAGGCTTTGTGACTTGTTTATATAATAATATTTTATTTTGTATAGCAAGATTGGAGCCACGACCTATCAACCAGTATAGTTGTCTATACCTTAAACCTATTTCTGTCCTTTTTTTATTCACGTGTTCTTTCCATCTCAGCTTGGCATCTAAGGTCATTCCCAGATATTTAGCTGTATTGATGTATGGTATGGTATTTCCATCGATTGTGAGCGACGGAACATGGTCCACCTTTCTTTTTGTAAAGATTAGATGAACTGATTTATGCTGATTTAGCATGGTTTTCCACTTTTTGGTCCATTCGTTTATCTTATTACTTGCATTTTGTAGAATTTTGGTTGAATGGGTGATAGTCGGTCCTAGTGATATCACAAACGTTGGAATTTTTACTCCATCTATTTTCGGAAAATCACTGGTGTATAACAATTAAAGCAGTGGGCCTAATATGCTACCTTGTGTCTGGGCTATTAACAAGCTAAGGTCATTCCAAAGACTAGGTTGTATGATGATGACGGGAGCTTTTCCCACTACACCAACCCTAGCTTTGGAAGTGATAACAAACACTACACCTCTACACATTGAGGTCAAGGTTAAAGCACTAACCAGCTGCTATAGATTAATTAGTGAAGGCAGCTGGAACCATAAGGGAAATAATATAGGACACTCGAAAATTTTACATTTATTGAGTAAGGTCAACAACCAACTACTGGGTGTAAGCGATAAAAAGGTGAAAACACCTTTAGGGAAAAAGTACTTTCAGGTAGTTACTCCCTGTGACTATAACTATAGGTCTGATGATGATCATCGTAGTCTAGATTGCTTCACCGATGGCTCACTCATTAAGGATAATGGAAGTGGTGCTGGAATACACATACCTAAATTAGGGATCAGCATCTCCTCTCCTCTTGGTAATAATACCTCGGTCTTTCAGGCAGAGGTCTGGGCCATTAATGTTTGCTGTAGAACACTGATGGATAACAAGATTAAGGGAAAAGATATTAAAATTTTTTCCGACAGTCAGGCCAGTCTAAAATCATTACAAAAAGAACTATCAACATCTAGACTGGTAGAGGAAACCGTTGAACTCATTAATAGGACTATCACCAGGTATGAGAATAGGGTAACCCTCATATGGATACCTGCTCATAAGGGGCACTATGGCAATGAGGAGGCGGACAGCCTGGCCAAGGAAGGGTCAAATACTGAGTTCGTCGGACCACAACCGGTATTACCCCACTCTTTAAGCACAGCAAAAGAGAGTATAGGTAGCTGGGGCATGAAACAATTCCTTAAGGAATGGAATATGTCCCCCGGATGCAGGCAATCGAAGGAGTTTCTGAAGGAAATCAAACCTAAAGAAACGAAATGGCTACTCTCTAACTCTAGGAGGGGAATAAGGAGGCTGATAGGTATCCTAACGGGCCATTGCCCCTTGAGAAGACACCTCTTCATAATGGGTACTCTACCAGACCCCTTCTGCGAAACTAAAGAAGAAACGGCTCGACACTACCTCGCAGAATGCGATAGGTATGCTAGGGAAAGATTTAATACTTTCGAAGGAGAGGACATAACCAAAACACTCCCCAGGATAAAATGGTCCACAATCCTAGGGTTTGTGAATAGGTCCAAAAGGTTTATGCAGGACTCGTGAGCCGACCAGGCTTTTAGGGATGGGGTACGGGCCTACTCAGGCTTTTAACCCCTCGGGTCCTGGTCGCCCGCCCTGTGTAATATATATATGTATGCTACCTTGTGGCACTCCTGCATTTATTGTTTTTAATTTTGAATATTGATCTTCTTGTTTACTTCTTGTTACTGCTTTGGTAGCATACCTTTTAGTTTATTGATGAGTCCTTCGTGCCAGACCTTGTCAAAAGGTTGTGAGACATCAAGGAAGATAGCAGAACAAATTTATTTTTCTTCAAGAGATTTTTCTATTACGTCCGTTACTCGGTAAATGTGGTCTATTGTTGAATGTCTTGTTTGGAATCCAAATTAATGGTCAGGAATGACTTTCTTTTTATCTACGATGTGTTTTCTTCGTTTTAATAATAACTTTTCGAAGAGTTTAGATACTGTTGGTAGTTGCGATATTGGTCTATAAGATTTGACCTCGTCCGCCGGTTTTCCTGATTTTTTTATCATAATGACTTCTGCGAATTTCCGGATGCTGGGAACATATTTCAGTCTGATTGCAGCATTAAATAGGTATGTTAGTTTAACTATTCCTTTTTTTGGCAATTGTTTTAGTATATCTCCAGTGATAAGGTCATATCCTGGAGTCTTTTTAGCGGGTAAATTTTTAATTTCTTGTGCTACCTCTTTAGGTGAAATTAGCTTTATATTTTCTTCTTGTTGCGTGGTTGTTACTTCAAGAAAGCTGCCATTGATGATTTCATTTGGTTTGAAGATTTCAGCACATCTATGCGACGTCAAGCGCACTCCACGTATAGTCACACAGCGTGTATCACAAATTAGTATCACAATCGCAACATCTCTTTTGTTCTTAATGCATTATTTGGAGCACAACCATGTAATAAATTGTTTTAAAATAAATTTAATTGCTTAAAGTAAAGCGATTCCGGTGTTTTAATCAATTTTCTACCAAACCATTAAAATTAATTTTTTCAAATAAAAACTTACGAATTTTTGATTTCGTTTAATTTGGTTTATATTAAAATAAGAATGTTATAATCAATATAACGAAAAAAATTACACATACGTAGTTTGAAATAAAGTACAAAAATTTTGAGTGTCTTCTTCTGACGCTACTCGACGAAAACGAAAATTGTATGAGCAAAACCATGAAATAAATTGTTAGTTACATTTTCTGAGCAAAACCATGTAATAAATTGTTAGTTAAATTCATAATATCGAAAAATGGTATTCCGGTGTTTTGATCAATTTTCTATCAAGCCATTAAAATTAATTTATTTAAATAACAACTAATGAATTTTTGATCTCGGTTAATTTGATTTATATTAAAATAAGTATGTTGGAATTAATATAACGGCAATAATACATGTAGTTTGAATAAAGTATGAGTGTCCGGTTCTTTTGTCTTCGACTGTACTCGATGCTACCCGACGAAAATCTGGACAGTGGGGATCGCCTAGAGTTGCGTGGCATCGGACAGATGTGCACGGGGTAATACAATCTTATGGAAAAATGGACTTTGGATTTGCGTCGGGTAGCGTCGGTCAGCGTCGCAACGGATGTTTTCCCTGCTTTAGGCGTTGATTCGGCGCTCATCACTGTAAGGTAAAGGTCCCGGGTTCGAATCCAGCGGCCCTGCATTCGAACCCGACATACTTACAAATGGTTTTTGTTTGTAAACACGAAAAACACCGGCACCCCGAGGCGAACTCTATTAAAAAAATTACTTTTCTGCTTACAATAGCAAATAAAACGATAAACTGGTTTTACACAAACATTAGGAAAAAAGTTATGTTAAGGTAATTCAATTCACTAGTTTCGTGGTCCTGTTGACCGATTAATATATTACAAATAATTAAGGTTTTTAGTTGAGATAAAAAAGTCAATGGCACGAGCGGGATTCGAACCCACGATCTTCCGATAGCTCAAGTGGCAGGGCAGCGACGTATCAAGCCGAAGATGATGGGTTCGAATCCCGCTCGTGCCATTGACTTTTTTATCTCAACTGAAAACCTTAATTAATTGTTATGTTAAGGATTGAAAATCAAGATCTGAAATGCATCTGACAGACAAACAGAGTGCGAAATATCAGAGGACTCGATGAGGCGATCCAACAGTGGATAGTTACGTAACAATCGATGTAAAGTTGGTAGGAATCTAATTAACTAAGAAAGTAGGCAAGTTGTTAGCTATGAATTCATAATTTAGGAAGGTTATTTAATTGGAAGAAAGGAAAGTGGGTAATTGGAAGATACTTAAGAAAGTATAATAGTAAGGGAAGTACTTAAGATAAATAAGTAGCTCGGTAAGTAGGTTTCCAGCCAGCGATTATTGTCTAGGACTTTACTATGTTCACTGAAGCTCTTCAATATAGAATTTGTAATTAATAACGAAGATAATTAAAGCTCAAAAGTTGACGATTTGTAATTTTTGATTAAAATAAGCCGCACGTAGAATTTTTAAAAATATTTTATTTGGTTTATTTTTATTGAACAGTTCATTATTGGTGGAAGAATTAAATGAAAATTGCTTTGATCAAAAGGAGTAAAAAAGTTGGGCATGTTAAAAACCGTGTGAAATAAAATTTTCATTGAGTGTTGATGTATTGATAAGAATTTAAATTAGACCAAGAGAAATAAAATACCGTATACAGTTTATTGAGTTTCGTGATGCTAAACATTTTTTCATCTTTTGACCTACACTTTTGTCCAGCAATAAAAAGTATTCCCAACCTTTAGACAAAATACAACAATTGTAGTAATAACCATAAATATAAAAATCAGAAAACCTGAAATAAAGCACATTCAGCTTTACAAAGCAACCTTCTTATTTGGGGACATAAGAAAAATAGAACACTAAAGAATTAAATAATATTTTCTCATAGGAAGAAATGAAATGAAAGATATTGCAAAAAGATATTAAATAGATAATATCTGCCAAACAGTGAATATTCAATGGCATTATTGATAAATGTTCAAATCAGGCACCCCGAGGGTTAATTCAACCTCATCTATTGCGAATCCCCATAAAAAAAATTTCCTGTTGTTGAAGATACTTTGCACACTTCTGATGCTTTGGTAATTACATAAAAAATGTATTCGAAAACAAGAAAATTATTGTTTTGAATATTTTTCCTACTGTATTATCAACAAAAAATTGAAAACACTTGCCTAGCCAGGTTCAAAGAAACCCAAATCTGGCAACTTGAAATATTTAGTAACAAAGACGTAATGAGTTTTAACTTGTGAGTCTTTACAAGGAATCTTTCTTACCAAGAGAGGAGACGTAAAATAGATAAGCTCAGCTGGTTTTTTTATATTAGAAAAAACCCCGAAGTGTTCAATTCATGTAAAATTCATACAGACTCTACTGCTAGTGTTGTCCAAATTAATGGAAAAACTTTCCCAAGACATTCAACAAGCACTTGTTGAAAAAAAGTATGTTGGGCTATTTTCCTAGATGTGACTACCTGAGGGTCGTGAAATTCCGTACGCAAAGCATTTTGGTATGACATTAGAAGCACGCTTGCAATGGAAAACACACTTTAAAACAAAGAGAGTAGAGCTCACTATCAAATTACAAAAATTGTGCTTAATGGGCAGAAACATTCTACTGGCTCTTCAAAGTCAGCTTCTACTTTATCGACATGTCCTCAAACCTGGGTGAACTTACGGCATCCAGTTGTGGGGCTGTGCCAGGAAGACCACCAAGTCATAAAAAGATTTCAGAATAAAGTCATGCAAAATATGGTACATGTACCCAAGTACTTTCACTGAAACCTAAAAAAAAGTAAATAAAGGAAGCTATATATAAAGTCGCTTTAGCCCTCTATTAAAAGCTTAGAGGACGCGTCGACATTGAAGCAGTGCATATGCTAACTGTGGTACAAGTCAAGCCACAAGATTTATTGTTGCTAGTGCGGTAAAAGTGTAATTTAAAAACGGAAAATCCAATTCTATGTATATAAGTTTTATAGGAAAAAATTCAGACAATTATTGTAACAAGCTATGAAAAGTGGTCAAAATAATGATTTGTAAAATTTTACATACAAAAATTTATTATGTTCATTCAAGTGAGATAAAGTCTAACAACTTAGTGTTTCCTAAAGAAATGTAATATTGAGGCATTTGAGAAAAGAGTAACACCAAAGAAATAAGGATTATTTCTTTTTTGGTTATGACCGGTGATGAACCTGTGCTTTGGTCGTTATCGATCATTTTGTCCTGTCAGTCGTGATTCTTCTTTTTGCAATTTTCAGATGTAAAAATTTGTAAGGCAGTATTAGTAGGGTGATGTAATGAGCACTGTAGATGGATGGCCCTTGGAAAATCTGACTCGTCATCCTCACCCGATTAACAATAAGCCATGTGAGATTGACACACTGATACTTACTTTAGGGCCAAAGCCAGTGTGTCCGGCACTACAGAAAAAGGTTCTTCGATGTGTCCTACCTAATTGAAGGGTATAATTCCTTGGCTGCCTGCAGAAAGTGCGCAGGAATACCGTCAGATTTGAGGACTGTGCTTGATCACGGCAGCAAGTATTGGGGTTACCTGTTCCGATTTTTGGAGGAAAAGGGGTTGATAGTAATGTTAGTTGTGTATACCTAGTTTGTGTTGAGAGTGAATGTGAGAGGGTCTATGACGGAATATCGAGACCCCATTGACCCTCAATTAGGTTAGTTGTATAACATGTGTTAATAGTGAATGTATTTATTAGCATGAATGTATGATGTTGATAGGGTCAATGGCGGAATGTTGAGTACCCATCGCCCCTCAATTAGGTCAATATGTGTAAAGGGAGATAGAGGAATATCTATTTCTCCATCACCCTAATTGAATGAATGGTACGGAAATAGGAGTGAATGTATTTAGGAATGAACGTGAGCACGAATGGATTTGGAACTGCATGGGTTGGGTCCTGGAATAAACCTAGCTGTTGACAGCACCCCCGGAGCACGACCTCAACGGCTGGACAGATAAGATTGTGGTCTGTCCCCGGACTGCCAACTGGGAGGGAGAAGGACTAGTAGAAGCGAACAAGTTCAACTCGGCACATTTCTGTATGTACGCAGGTACTGTGCGGATGCGAGCCTATACAAATATAAATCCTAATGCAAACCCTTTCACAGAATATGGTAAAGTCTGAAACGCTTCTGGCAACTGAAATAAGTTATAGGCAGAACAAAACAATAGGAAATTGCCATAACAAGAAAGTAAACAATATATTTTCACATTGAAGAGTAAAAATTAACTATCAGCCTAGTATGCACTGAGATTCTTTGAATCGATTCATGATGCGGGGCAGAGTCGGGGCTGCGTTGATCCATTGTTGCGACGCAGCCCTGACTCTGCTCCGCGACAAACAATCGTGTCCAGGCCAAAATTCAGTTCACATTCATCAGTGCCTGCGAAAATGACGGAAGAACTAGCTCTCTCAGGTCTTCCTCTGGATTTGCTGCGTCATCGGTGTTCCTACTTCCTCTAGAATCTACCGTTGGCGATAAAAGCAACAAAGGTTCATAGGCAAACCAACTGCACTTCACTGGAGAGGTTCCACTTTTCACATTTTTCATTTTTGTATGTTGCCGACGGAACTGTCCTTTTAAAGTTTGTATTTTTTTTTCAATTTCGGCGATGTAAACACTGAATGTTTGAAACACTGAACAATGAATCCGGGGCAGCTCGGACTCAGGCTAGACGCAGCCGAGACTCCGTAGATTCAAAGAGTCGACTCAAAGAATCTCAGTGCATACTAGGCCTAAACAGTCATTTCTTTTTAACAGGAAATAATGTCCAGTAATGACCTTTTACAAATAATGCCTTATTGTACGAGAAACTCCTAAAGAATTTCTAAGCAAAGTAAAAATATTATCTATATATAAAGAAGAATTTTATAACAAGTGCGATGGGACAAAAAGTAAAACTTCAGTCTCCATATCGGTTGGAAGTAAATAATTATATTTCAATATATATTACATACTCAATTAATTAAGTGGAAGCTGATAAAATAATTAAAAATTTACTATCTATACGTACTGGAATTTTGTGAAAATTTTCAGATTTTTTCACATTTATAAATACATTAGAGTAGAAATGTGACAGTGAAATAGAATTTTCTATTTTTGTAATTGTCCCAAAAAATATAGGTTGGGTAGAATTTTATTTCAAAATAATAATTCACGTCCAAATAGAATTTTCTATTTTTGTAATGGTCCCACAAAATATACGGTTGGGTAGATTTTTATTTCAAAATAATAATTCACGTCCAAATAGAATTTTCTATTTTTGTAATGGTCCCACAAAATATACGGTTGGGTTGAATTTTATTTCAAAATAATAATACACGTCCAGAACGAAAAACGAAATAGGTTTTTCCGCATCCGGGGACAAAGTATATGCATCAAAATAATGGATATTAATATTTGCCGTTGCGGGGCCGAAAGTCGCCGAGGGGAAATCGACGAGGGCGTAGGAGCCGTGGAGCATTAGCCATCTGGAAGCCGGAAACCCTGCGTTAAATGACGTCCATTTGTCTCTTGGGCCGGTTCTGCAAACTTTAATTTTTATTTACCACCCCCGAGGGGGTCTCTTTTTGAATGTGTCACGGGGCGTTAAACCGCCCTCTCCACCACTTAGAACCGCGCGGGGAAAGCGGCAATAAAACTAAAGGTATAAAAGCAAAATTCCGATCTCCACCTCGCGCTACATTTCCTCTTCCGCTTGTAGTGAATGAATCTTGAAAAAATTACACTGTGTATATACTACACGAAGAGGCAAAAAGTGGCCACCCTTAATATTTTAAATTATCTCTTAGAAATCCTCCGTTTATTACATTACAACAATATTTTGTCCGTTTCAAAGAATTAGAGGTAAATAAATCATAGATAAAATCTCCCACTTGTGTTTACGATTGTATTTCTTAAATAAATCTTTTAATAGTTACTCTCTTATTTGTTGGTTTTTCTGTAAAGCTTCTTTCTAACTTATAATTAATTAAATTTTATAGTTGGGATAAAAAATTCAATGGTACGAACGGGATTCGAACCCATGTCCTTTGACTAAATACGACGCTGCTCTACCATTTGAACTATCGTGACCTCGATCCACTCGGGCACTAACATCTCGATTCGATCGAAATCGAAAATTCAAAAGATGTGGTTGAAATGGGAAGTTAGTGTCCGAGTGGATCGAGGTCACGATAGCTCAAGTGGTAGAGCAGCGGCGTATCTAGCCGAAGATCATGGGTTCGAATGCCGCTCGTGCCATTGATTTTTTAATCAACTCGTCCCAAAGGTGTTCGATACGGTTTAAGTCGGTACCACATGCTGCCCGCTCCAAACCATGAATTGAAGCTTGTTGTAAGTAAAGACCAACGATTCTACCCGTGCATAAAAATTTATTTGTCGGTATAAAGGACTTCTTCTCATAACGATGTCCAATGTTTGACGATAGGCATGTCTAGAAATGCTTGCCCAAACCATAACACCATCACCTCCTTTATTTTTCCGAAGTGAAAATGTTGCGGGGATATGGCTCTCCTGATCTTCTCCAAACACTGGAGCATAATCCAGCTTCTGAAAGTCTTCATGTTACAGTGAGTAAATTGACACAAATTGATATCATCATCGATAGAATACGAGGTCTATACCAAATAACTCATTCTATTAAATGATCTTTTTATATAAGGTTTTGGTTGAAATGAGAAAGTTGGTGCCACAAGCGGGATTGGAACCCACCACCTTCTAACCACTTGAGCTAGACACGCCGCTGCTCTACCACTTGAACTATCGTGACTTCGATCCACGCGGACACCTCTCTTCATCCTAACCTACATCCTTTCGAATTTTCCCTTCTTTTTGCCATTTTTTCCCAAATGTCGTGTAATCAGGGTTCGATCCTCGGCGACTTTTGAAGTGGCCACAGGGAGCTGTTAGTGAAGTTATACTTCGTTTTACTTATTAAATCCATTAGAATTAGTGGTCTATACCAAATAACTCATTCTATTAAATAATCTTTTTATTTCCAGGTTTTCGAGTATGTTTATTTTTCGTCCTGTTTGAGCCTCTTGAAGTCAATTTATATTTGTGTATATTCAGTATATTTAGTGGTCTATTGACCAAATTACTTCTTTCAATTAATTAATCTTTTTATGTAAGGGGTCGGTTGAAATGAAAAAGTTGGTGCCACAAGCGGGATTGGAACCCACCACCTTCTAACCACTTGAGCTATCGTGACTTCAATCCACTCGGACACCATGTCCCCATCTCAACCCACTTTCCGAATTATCCCTCCTTTTTGCCGTTTATTCAAATGTTTAATAAGTAAAACAAGAATTGGATTTGGAAGAAAAGAAAAGAGAGAGACATTTGGAAAAAAAATGGCAAAAAGGAGGGCAAATTGAGAGGTGAGGTTGAGATGGAGAGTTGGTGTCCGAGTGGGTCGAAGTCACGATAGCTCAAGTGGTAGAGCAGCGGCGTATTGAGTCCGTGGGTTCGAATCCCGCTCGTGTCATTAAATTTTTAATTTCAACCGACCCCTTACATAAAAAGATTAATTATTTGAAAGAAGTAATTTGGTCAATAGACCACTAAATATAATGAATATACACAAATATAAAATGGCTTCAAGAGGCTCAAATAGGACGAAAAATAAACATACTCGAAAACCTGGAAATAACGAAACGTAGCTCATTTAATGAAAATACAGAGTAACAATATCTCTCACATACCATGTACAAAATTTAATAAAATTGTGCGTGTTAAAAAAGAAAAGTACATGAATCGACCGGAAGAAAAACCCAAAAATTAATCTGAAGGTAACTACAAGCAGATAACGTTGCTTACCCGTTTTATATCAAAAACGATGATTTAACATAACGAAAATCACCAAATTACAAATTAATTACTCCTCTGATTATAAGAGAAAATGTCACAACTGTTATATTAAATTGGATAAATTAAATTGAATGTTAATATAATATAGAGTTTATTATTAGACTTTTTCCTGCTTAATCTATTATGCTGGCGAATTGGTAGAAGTGATCGTTTAAAAAGAAAAAAATAACATAAAACGGTTTTCCACACGGTTGATACGAAATTAGATTTCCGTTCTCCGTTTAAATATGCTAAAAATCACCTCGCCGGTGCAATATGAGAGTAAAAGATAATGAAGCGTCAGCCCGCATGAAACAGGAATATCAGAGCGAATCATGGCTCATGGATGCGAACATCGAAGCAGCTTTATTGGGGCTTAAGTGGACCAATGGACCGGAGCCGGACTGTAACGTCATTAGCCATCCAGCTATTCCGCCGCCTCACGCCATCAATCCGAAATAATCACTCGTTTCTATGTTCATCCATCATTTAGTCCGGCTGCGTCGTCCCGTCTTGCCCACCGATTTATTACAGTTACGTTTGAAATCTCTCGTTATTTATTACTAGAAGTGCCCATTTCAATCCGATTACTTTGAATATCTGGCAAACGTCGTAATATCTTACACACAAAAATAATAAAACATAAAGAAGTAAAATAAAAATTTTTTTCTTCATTTTTTCAAATTCTGTTGTGTTCATTTAATTTTGCCCTATTTTAAATTAATAAAAAACATTTGAGAGGAACGGTAGGGAACAATGTTCTGACAATTTATTTGTCCAGGTAAATAACAATATAGTCCATACTAATCCAACGCACATAGTGGACTAAAAATCGGATTGGTAAAATGTCAACACGTATGTATATAAATACAATTTCTCTTTGAAATCAAAAGATTCGCATAGTTTTAACCCAAGTTGTTATTGTTTTTGCCATGCCCTTGTGTCAACGACTTATAACGAATTTCTATTCCCAAAAAATCCATAGGTATATTCCCCCTTTTCCCGAGAAAAAAAACAACTATGTTTTAAAGTCATATTAATTGAAAATATTTTTTTTATTATTTGGAGATCGTGAGATGCGGTCTGATGTGACGTAGGTTGGAAAAAAATTGTCTTTATCGTACCGACGTTTCGATCTTTATTGAGATCATCTTCAGGCCTCAAAATGTCTGTTTTCTTTTAGGTGTGTCGTTAAAACACCAAACCGTATCTCACGATCTCCAAATAATTAATTAACGGTTACTAAACACCACATTTTTGTTTAGTTCAATCTACTAGTTTCTAATACATATTAAAAAATTTACAATTTAAAAAATTTGATTAAACCGTGTTTGTTTGATTTCAGGACTACAGTTTCCACGGATTTATGTTTTTACGGCAGAAGGTGAGACATTTTTTGTAAAATTCTATTCATTATTAATCACTATATTTTGCTCAACCTACGAGTCAAAATTTTCTCACAAGGATTAAAACTTACGTTAGCCAATTTACGAACAATAAATAATTAAATTCGTGTTGGGTAATTATGCCAACGGATTTCACGTATAATTTTATAGCCTCTACTAAAAAGAAGCACTTTATGTATAAATAGAAATAATGTATTTATTTCTGATAAATTCAAGTAAAGGCGGTTCATATTTGATCTCCTTCATGGCAGCTGTAATTTGTGATTCCATTGTATTGAACTTATAAGCATACGTTACTTACATAGATAATTATTTATTTACCTTGCGTATTATCAACTATAATTTTAAAAGCATACATTCTTTGAAAGCTCGTCGGAGGGACTAAGCGTTTCCTTTCCGATGAGCCTTATTCCATACTGTTTTAAATTTATGTTGGTCAATGTCAGATACAATTTCCATGTTTTTTTTAAATAATAAAGCCAAAACATTATTTATTACAATTCACTATTTTTCGTGGTCCGCTTGACCAGTTAATATCTTTCAATTAATTAAGGTTTTCAGTTGAGATAAAAAGTCAATGGCACGAGCGGGATTCGAACCCACGACCCTCGGCTTTATACGCCGCTCTCTACCACTTGAGCTATCGTGACTTCGAACCACTCGGACACCAACTTTCCATCTCAACCCCACCTTTCGAATTTTTTTCTCCTCTTTGCCATTTTTCAACTGTCGTGTAATCTATTCGATTCTCGGCGACAAATGAAATGGCCACGGAGGCTTTAGTGAAGATATACTTCATTCTAACATTGAATTCTTTAGTTTTCTTGGTCCGGTTGCCCATTGTGATAGTTTGATTATTTATTACGATTTATTTCTACGTTTTTGGAAATTTACACCCATCATCAGTAATCTATTTTCCTTATAAAAATACGTAAGCATAACATTAACATTCAGAGTTTACATCAATTTATTAAACGTTTACCATGATTACTTTATCCATATTGTATTTTAAAAGAAATGACAATCTTGCATCTGCAATTTAAGTTTATTTTTATAATTTTTGTATTATTTCTCAGTAATATTTAAAGAAAGGATAGAAAATTTACATGCTGACAGCTAGCATTGTCATATGCTTTAAATACAATATGGATATAATAAATTATTAATCTAATGGTATGCAAGGTAAACATTAATAAATTGAGTTAAATAAACTATACTAATGTTATGTATATGTATTTTTGTAATTAATATGGGTTGCTAATAATGAGTGTAAATTCTCTAAACGTTAAAGTAAATGAAAATAAATAATAAATCTACTTTATTGTGTAAAAAAACCACATGGAAATGTGGTCTGACATCAAGCAACACATTTGAATAAGACGGATTAGTCTTAATAATTCTATACTTTAAATAAAACTTCAAAATTATAATATTAAAATCTGATATTAATAGTTTTGGAGGTAATAAAAATAATTACCAGAAAAATATGATGATGAGAAAAATAAAGAGAAAAGTTGCTGATGCAAAAACCCCAGTATTTAGCATCAGAAATGTTCGAGGCAATAGCACAGAAATAATTTTGCTTAATAAATCTTCATTTAATCTTTATTAAGGTAAAACGAAAAGATTAAATGTGAAATGAGAGTAGTCCATACAGTATAACTCAATTTTCCTGATTACTTTTAAATTTAAACTTTGATTATATTTGATACAAATAGGAACTTCGCCAGAAAATCTGTCATTATTGATGTAAAAATTGGACTATCATTATAAGGTAAAAAATTATTGTAACAATTTAAGAACTTCACACAAATTAAACTAGTAATGAAGCCCAATTTTTAAGGAGCTTTTGTTTGTGGGAAAAAGAACAATAAAACAGTTGCGTAAGCGACAAAAATAGAAGCTAAAAATAGAACAATGAAAATGATTTATAATAGAAAACATGAAGGAAAATAAAAAAAAGTAAAAGAAGAAGATGAAATGATTTTGTATGGGTTGGGAATAAGTGAATAAGTGGAATTTTGGGTCAAGTTGAAATAGTATGCTGAATCAGTACCCTTGCTGTCAGGACAACTCATAAAATCAACTGGGATAGTATGGTAGGGATGTGGGAAATTTCTCATCTTCAAAAAGGAGCTGGAAAACTGAATAAGTAAACTTTTATTGCTCTTCAAAATTCACTCACGAAATCCGCTTTAAATACTTACAATTCATGCAGAATTTATATATTCATATAAATTCTTTGAGGATGTTATCATAGTACTTTTTTCATTAGCATAGCATTTGCTATTCGACAATATATTTCTTATCTGTATATTTAATTCAAGAATAACATTAGTGCTTTAGAATAAGATAAAATTTGTAGAATTTAGGCGTACAAAACGATTTACCAAACTGGACAAAGGGAAATTGTGTCCACTCGGGTTCAGTGTTTCGGGGAAAAATTCTCGGAAGTGGAAAAGAAAGACAATTGCCATCTCCTCGTGTGAGGCGTCCCTTCGTGTGATTCCGTGGAATCCGAGCCTCGTGCAATAAGTACCAGCCTATGAATTAAACATAAACCCTGAGAATTATGGAGAGGAACAGACACGACCCTGTTCCCCTCCACATAACACTTCCTGCCACCCCCAGAAACCCAACGACCGCCTCCGAATTCATGGGCCTCTGATGGTAATTGCTGGTATTGGATTTCGGTTTCTTTCATACGTTTGAATTTAGGAAGGTTCATGTTTTCTTTTAGAAAATGGGCTTTTGCTTAATCTGACAGAAGAAATACAATACTTAATATTTTTCAAGCATTTGTTACCACCTCTTTTGGAATTAGTAATGTATAATAACCTGCGAATCATCACGCCATCTAGACTATTGGTCATCAACCACCAAATGCATTTAAAAGAACTCAGCGCACTATTCTCTTGCACTGGATAGATTTAGAAAACCTGTTGAAACTCCTCGCCATCGTCGTCCAAGATACATTTTTAACAACTTGGATCTGTGCAGTTTATAAGTATTAATTTAAAAGAGGACTTATTTAAAAGACAATGTTGTCACGCATTGGGCTGGTGCAAAATTAAAGCAGGTTTTGAAAATTTGTTTTATTTTGGCATGTCATCAAAACAAGGTAAAATCAGTGGTAAGTGAAATTAGTATTTAAACATGATTATACCCTCCTTGATCAAAAATAATTATATTTCTTTTATAAAAGCCAAGTCTAGGACCGCCATAAAAATTTATCCAGAGACAAGAAAAATAAATTCCCGGCAATACTGTTTTGAAACCCGAACCGCACTGTCGCTAATGGAAGTGGTGATGGTTACGACGCGTATTTGTCTTTATCAGGCCGGTGTGAATTTAAATGAAATTTAGGCCGGAGTGTAAACGATCTCAGAGAGTTCGCGTTGTTTACTGTCGAGGCCGCCGTTTGTTTTCCGTCAAAGCCAACAAAAACAACCCCCTTGCATGTAGCCGCAGTCAAGAGTGGTTCGTTTTCATTATTTCGCTAATGGCAACATCCCTATCCATCAAAGGGACGATAGGATTTGATCCTCATCCCCTTCGGGCTGAGAGCTCTTCTTACTCCAATTAAAACAGTAAAAATAAAATACATTCAAATAAAAGAAAAGTATTTTTTATTCAAATCGGTGTTAATTTCTTTTCTTTTTTAATCTGTAGCAAAAAAGGAGAAATTTTTATTTATTGAAACATACTGTTTTAAGTGTTGCATTTATACATCTAAAGGTTTCGTATATCTTAAAAAATAGTCGATAATTTATTTGTTGAAACAATTATAGGAACACTCTAGATCAAATCTGTCAAAATTGCATTGTCTTAATAATAAATAATTATACACAATGACATCGGTTTCACTTGAATTATATAACATTGTATTGGGTTGTCCGGAAAATAATGCAGGATTTTGGTATTAAACAAAAAAAAAGAAACTAGTTACTTTAAAGCAATGTTCTTTAATCAAAATAATTTCCCATACNAATCCTGTAAACGTAAACAGAATATTTTATATAGATTTTTTTTAATGAAAACTTAAAATCCTGCATTATTTTCCGGACAACCCGATATAATGTACAATGTAACAGTAATATTACTATTGTTTATATTGCACCATTAAAAATATGTTTTATTCCACTTAAATTTATTTACTTTAAATTTTATTGCAGTTAAAATTTTAAATCACCATGTTTAAAAAGTTTTAATTTTTCTATTAACTTTTATTTACGAATTTTCCTTTCAAACGAATATGTATTTTGAAATTTCTTTTATTTTGCATTTTGGATTTTTAGCATAGTTAATTATTAAAAGTTGGAAAAGCAATCTCTAGGTCACCATATAAAATAGAATAAACAATTCACAAAACTGATCGACTGATTTTCACATGCTATAGTGATAATAGAACGAACAATATTAGCCACTCGGTCAAGAATTTGTGCTGTAAAAATAAATAAAAGAAGTAATTTACGTAATTTTTAAAATACGATTTTCTCCTTTATTTTGCATGTATATGAAGGTTATTATATCTCACTTGATCAGTTTTTTTTCTTTAGAGTAAGGGTACACAGGGTGTCCTTTTATATTGCTCGATGGAATTTCTCTTGAACGAATGTAGCAACTAAAGAAAAAATACGTTTTTAATATTTTTTAGTCTAGTTTGAAGTTTTTACTTTTTTTAAGAAAAATTATACGGGGCACCTTAGGCCCAGTTCAACTTCAAAATTTCAAATACGATTCTATTCTTCCTGACATATCATTTTAAAGGATTTTATCTCACTAAAAATTTTAAAGGATTTTTTACACTAAAAACAATGGTGCAATTGGATTTTGCATTGGTCAAAAAATGACAAATTTATGGCCAAAAGAAACCAGCAGGGTAACAGATTAAGGGCATGTACAAAAATCCTAGAGCTACATTCTATACTTCTTGGCTACTCCTTCCTTCTCGTGTAATTTTCCTTTGATGTTAAAAGTACTTGTAGTGTAGTTGTGTGTAGTGATCAGTAAATATAGTGCATATACAGGGAGTCCTTTTTAGATGGCCCGGCTGAATTTCACTTAAACCAATGATGCTATCAAAAACAGAAAAAGTGTTTAATATTTTTTAGCCTAGTTTCAAATTTTTACCTTTTTTTGTAGAAAAATTATACTTTAGGCTCAGATCTACTCAAACCGACACTAAATTGTTTATTGATTAAAAACTCTTTCATTAAAATGCAGAATAAACCTATCTGTGGGTGAGCAAATTGGAGCTATTTGACAATACAATACTTAAAGTAACGTTAAGCTCAAAGAAGAGAAATGCAGCTTCTCAACGGCTGCATATCGACGATATTGTACAAAATCCAAATCACTTATGAATTGTTCAATGAATATTGGACAACGGAGAAACAAAATTGACTCTGTCAGCTCCACGCCATAAAGGCTATTCACGGCAGTAATAACACACAAAATAACATTCTTTCCAACATCCTATAAAATCTGAACGGACGATAAAAGAGAGGAAGAACTCTGATAAGAAACTGAAAGCATCTGATACAATGATGTGGTATACAGATGGATCTAAAACAAAGGAACTGGATCGGTATTTACTGTACGACCCAACAACAAGGGCAATCAAACTCATTATGGAAGTACACTTCGGTCTTTCAAGCAGGAATACATGCCATCAATGCTTGTGCCCTGGTAAATCTTAAAAGAGGTTACCCTGGCAAAAAAATCCTCATAAGATCTGATAGCCAAGCAGCCATTAAAGCATTAGTATGTAAAAGAATAAAATTAAAATTAGTCAATGAATGCATCCACAATCTCCAAAATCTGGGGAGACACAACAACCTGATGATATCTTGGGTGCCAGGACACTGGGGAATTTTGGGTAATGAAAAAGAATATAGTCTGGCCAGAGGAGGATCTGCAAGACCATACATAGGCCCCGAACCTAAACTTGGGATAACAAAAACAAATATAGAATCCTCCGTCGCAGAATGGATCCAAACAAAAGAAAAGGAAAAGTGAATAATCTCTAGCGGTGCTAGCCATAATATACATATGATGAAACAACCCTCACCAAGACAGGCAAAATCACTTGTGCAATTGGAGAGGGCTAAACTCAGAGGAGTGATAGGACTACTAACTGGTCACTGGCATCTGAGAAAACATCTACACAACATGGGCATATACAACGATGATCCCATGTACAGATTATATAATGAGGAGGAGGAAATAGCCACCCATATCATCTTCGAATGCGAAGCAACAGCTCAATCACCTTATCCTAGCAAACAGAAAAAATAAAATGAAATTGTAGCAGTGACAGTCAATGGCCTGATACTTCTAAGAAGAAGGATTGTGTCTATTGCACTGAAGTAAGGAACTAGGAAGGTACAATAAGCCAAAAGGCTGCAGTGCCTGGGAAATACAAACCCCGCTTCCTAGTATCCTTAGTACCACACCATACCATACCAGGCCAAAAATGACTTTAAATATGAATATTAATTTCTTAGAGTAAAAAACCAAATTGATTAACATATACAATAAACCTTAAAATACACGCAAAAGAAAGGGAGAAAATCATATTTAACAAAATGTAAACAACTCAAGTTTTTCGATGTAGTATCTCGATAAGAAGATTGATAGAAATCAGTGATCTTAAGCCCGTACCCTCTCCTAATATGTAAAACATGTTAACACAATAAAAGGTTTTCATTTCACACACAAAAAAATCACTGTAAATTTTGTTTTCAAGTGCAATAACGGTAAAATAAATCACATTAAAAATATCATAAATTTCGAATTAAAAGATTTAACTTATAAAAATATAAATACAAGAAGTTAAAGTATATACTAACAGCAAAAGATAAAAGTCAAGATTTTTTATTTAAATTGATATAAATAATTATTATTCTCAAAACAGTATGTATGAAAATACCACGTGTAATATATAAATGTTATTTTTCTCTTATGTTATGTTGTTTTCATATGTTGTAGTTATCTTAAAGAAGTTAGTTTTTTTTATTTTCCCACAATTTCGTTATCATTTTATTTGCGGGAAGAAATATTCAGTTTAATTCGTAAGCAAACAGGACTGGGAGGTACAGATCATGGGATGGCCAGATATCCCACAATTTAAAAAAAAGTTACGTAAAAATTATTAGTAATTTGTAGAGGCGCGTCATTGGCCGCAACGTCTTAGGCGTTGACACGGCACTCATCGCTGTAAAGTAAAGATCCCGGGTTCGAATCCAGCTGCCCTGAAATGGAATCCAACATACTTACAAAGGAGCTTTTTAAAAACACCGGCTCCCCGAGGGTTCATTTAACCTCGTAGTTGAAATACCCTCGTTAAAAAATAAAAAATAAAATAAAAATAATTTGTAACATAATTTTCACAAATAAAATACATACATATGTCACGTTCAGATTTAAATGAACCGCCATGCCCCTCCACACACTCAAGCAGTGATAGGAGTAGGGGCCAAGAAAGGGCTATTTTTTCAAGTCCTCGAACAGATCCCTTTCTGGCTTGTGTGGGTAACAGCTATTTTTGGTAAAAATAAAAATTTGGTGTGCACACTATTCAAATGAGTTAATTTTTATTACTTTGACGTCAAAATAAAAAATAATAATTGTAATTTAGTTTTAAAAGGGTATATATTTTTATAAAGAAAAATAAAAGAAATAATATTTCATTTTAAAAGTTGTATTAATATTTTAATTGTATTTTCTAATTTGGTGGTCAAAATTTTAATAATAATAATTCCTTTACATTTCTTTATGGAACTATAAAACGAGAATCAAATTCCATTTTAAAATTAAGGTTTGTAGATTTGTGATAGGTTTGTTATAGGATAAAAGGTTTCTTTAAATTAAAAATAATAATTAATAAAATATATTGTCATTTTATGTGAAAATAAATTGTAATTAAAGATTCAAATTTAACAAACATTTGGTGTCATATTTACTTTGGTTTAAATGAAATATAAAAGGTGCCTGATCGATAAATGAAATAATTGTAGTCAGGTCCGATCGTAAAAAACCTCTGGGACCTTGTTTTCGGTTTTCCCGGTCCCACAAAAAAACAAGAAGAGACCCGCTATATCACACATAAATAAAATATACAGGAAAATCTTACCAGAAAACAAATATTAATTTTTACTTCCTTTAAAGAATACGAAAAATAAACGTTTTTCTAGAACAAATAAATGACTGTCATTAGCCATTTTTCGGCCGGTTCCTCGTTTCCACGGTGGTATCCGCTGCATGGTATGGACACTCAGTTTCTTTAATAATTATATGAAAATCTTGCGGTTAGTAAATAATTAAAACGTAACGCGTTTTACAGATGGTAGAGATTGAAAACCGTACTAAATAACCCGTTAGAAAATGTGTAGCGTCTCTGCCAATCTAACTGGAATGGTTTACGCATCTTGGAACATTTATAAGAAATCGTTTCTAAGATCATTCCCTTCTTTTGTCAACGGGATTCACCTAATTGAAACTTTCCCCCTGAGACGGCAACTCGCTAGTTTACGAGTTTCAATAACGAAAGCTGCGTTATGTAAATAGAGCTGTGATTAGTTTCCACTCTGTAAACGCTGACCGCGAAACGAATCCACTCGTGTTTTATACTCTTTGTAATATTTGTGTATGTAAAATATAGAGTTTGAAAACCATCAGAGCGTCCCTTTGAAACGACTGTTTGACTTCAATTATTGCTAAGGAAGTATGAGAAAGTTTTGTCCTCGGTATTTGCCGTTGACAGAAATTGCCCAATTCCTACTTCTCGAAAAGAAAAAAACAAAAGTTTTTTAATGTTGTTCATATTATTAATTTATAAAATGTTTCAATTTAGTAGTAAAATGTGCATTGATAATTTAGAAAGCCGATTTAAACAATACGATTTTCAGTAGAAGAAAACTGTTCAACCTAAATCAAATCTACAATACACGTTACAATTCAAGGATGATGAATAATAGATGTCATACAAATAGTGTTTTATATATATAGCTGCTGGTTTCACCTCTTCATCTTAGGAAATTATTATCGAAGTTGAATATTTATGTAAAGATTAAACCTCTGAACATTATTCAATGAAGGAATTATTCAACAAAATACCCTTCATAAATATTAATGAACCAAATATGCTATTAATGACTGCACAGCGCTGAGCAAATAATAAATTTTGAAAAGTATTTTGACTAGGAAAAAAATCCCGGGCACAAGGTCAATTGCGTACATAAACGCAAACACATACGTACACTGAGATACGCACAATAACAGTATTCACACCTACGGATCCCCCCCCCCCAGGAGGCCCTGCCGTGTTGGGGTATAGGACGACCGGCTCGGGCCGGGGCATCGGTGGTCTGCAGCGCCGTGGGGCCTTCCTAGGCTGCCACTAGAGTCGAGTTGTTTTGGGCAAGTATGAGGGGTAGTTGGTATCAGTCACGAGCACATCCATTCCAAAGACTATTAAAATTTATTACTTTTGCTTGTACTATCCAGAGTGCTCTCGAGTGTCCGTGGGTATGCATATACCACACAAAGCACTCACACTGACATAAACACACCAAAAATATACACCCTAACGTTACACTAGAAACACTCTTTTCCCATTCTCGCAAAATGGACAAAATTCCTAGGCCAGTAGCTACTAGTAGTGAGGGGAGTCCAGCAGGTGCAGTCCAACCAGTTGGATAGGCCACGGGGATTAACACTCCCAGTGGCCGGAACAACATGTTATAAAAAATCAATAATTGCCGAAAAACCTTTTATACACTTGAGCATGTATGCAGGCCGTCGCAAAAGATCTGTAACCTTCTGATCTTACTAGGTCTTATCCATATTTTCACCCTGGCCAAAAGTCTAGAAAAATTACTTCTCCGACTTGTCTAAAATTAAACATTCTAATATTATTCAATATGTTTGGATTCCCCACATTTCACTCGACAATTCAACAATTGCATCGTGTTGCTGACAATATCGCCTCTTCCCTCGAACAAAACAGCATTACCCGGGTGGCTTCCTTCATTTAGACCGGGCCTTCGATCGAGTCTGGCACTCGGGCTTGCTTTGGAAATTAAAGACCATCCTCCCTACACCGAGATCTTATCTGAAGGATCGATTTTGCCGAGTCTTCAGGATACTGAATTCTCACCTTATATTCGCATTAGAACGGGTGTTTCTCTGGGAAGCATACTTGGCCCATTTCTATTTTCAATGTACGCAGCATGTATTTATTCCTACACGTGTTAATATATCAACATATACTTGAAACGCGCTTATGATACGCGTAATTCGGGCACCTAAATTAACGCTCAACACTTGCAACAACTGAATAAATTAACAGTGTGGTTCACAAAGTGGAGAATGAAAAGAAAACAACAAAAAGCGTACATATAAATTTTATCTTGCTTAAAAATATCTGTTTTGTAGCGAGTATAAATGGAACCCTATTGACTACCACTGTCTTTGTGTGCTATCTTGGACTTTTCAAGGATAAACGACTGACGTTCTGAAATATTAATTAAAAAATTAAAAATAAAATAAATAATTAATTAAATTTAAATTAAAAATTTAATAATTCAGAATTAAAAAGACTACAAGACTCACGATCANTTAAATATTTTAAATAATTAATTAAATTTAAATTAAAAATTTAAGAATTAAAAAACTACTTGACATGATCAAAAGTACTTGAAATCCCCATACAATACTGAAACGTCAAGAAACAAACCGACGTTATAAATTTAGAATTAAAATTTAAAAAAAATGATATAATTTCAATAATTAATTAAATTTAAATTAAAAATTTAAGAATTAAGAATAAGACTACTTGACTCATGATCAAAATTAGATGTTGAAACCAAACTTGTTGTTGACAAGACGCTGACCTCTCTGGGCGCACCTTTGTGAAAATGTGAATTTCAGTTCAGAACGTCTCCAACCAATTCAGTCTAAAATTCTCCGTTATATGTATTACAAATAGTGCTATATATTTACTCTCGACACGACACGCAAGAATGGCAGGATTATACAGAAGACAAACTCTTTGAGCCCTGAAGATTATCTCAATAAAGATCGAAACGTTGGCACGATAAAGAAAATGTTTTACTGAAACCTACATCACACCAGACCGTATCTCACGATTTCTAAATAAAATAATAAAATTACAAATATTCTTTTTTATGTTTCACATTACACTATTCGAAACGTGCTACACATCCAATTTGTGCATGAATTCAAGTACGACTGTCATCACTTCCAACCTTTCCTGAAAATCCTCCAAGACGATTGAAGCGAAAGTGGCCCAGAAACCTTTTCATTGATTGAAGATTGAAAAGATTTCAGCGTAAAGGGCGGTTGCCACTGGGCGACTTAAAATTAAATTTGGTCTTTATGAACATATTTATTAATACAATATTTGTAAATAACTATAATAAAAAAAGAATTTCCATAATATTCTATAAACGCACTTAATATATTTTTTTCTCATTTCCTATCATCAGCGAATATCGCATACTGCTTCTGTAACGAAACCACCCCGTTTAGTTCTATTACTATTATTTCGCCTTATGATCCGCATTGTTGAAGTGAACTGGCTGGCCAATAATCCACCTGGGGTTCGTATTGACATCCTTTACAAATAAGAAACAAACGTTTCAATTGGTTTGCCTTTAGAGTTATGGGCATTATATTAGCAAGCTCTAATGTATGATATAGTCCTGTAGCCTTTGATCACCTTTATTGTGAATGAACGTCGAATCCTTTTGAAAACCGTTACATATGGTTTGGTTACCAACGATATAATACATAATAGGGATTCACGATCTTTGTGTTAACCCTGTTAACTTCGCTAGGTCCTGTTAGATTGAGAAAAATGATTAAGTAAGAATCGGGTAGTTAACAATGCTCGATTTAACAGGCCAGGGGCAATGTTAGATGGTAGGGCGAAAATGTAGTCACATTACTAGCCGTTAGGGCGTAGATAACCAACATGGCAGCCATGACACAGCTGTTTTTTGTCCTTTTTAAAAAGTTAGTTCCTACTCGCAGTAAGTTGTTTTGCAACGATCCGGATTTCGAGCCTTTTAGCTCATCATCAGGTTGAAGGACTTCTACAACCACGTCTCTCGACATGAATTGTCAAAGTGAACCGGCTGATACCTCCGCCAACGCGACGTTCCAATTAGCAGCTGATTTTTTTAATGGCGCTCAATTTGAACGTGCGAAACGCGGAAATTATAACACAAATAAATATTATACTAGTAAATACTTAATATTATTAAATTACTATAAAAATAATAACAATTAAAATAATTAGTTTAATTATTTGGATGTTTGATATTATTTATGTACATATTTAAAATGGGAGGTAGATCAAAATCTGTTATATTATTAATGCATTTATCACCATGTTCAATTTTACATTTTTTAATTTCAAATTTCTCAAACCAATCTAGTTCTTTCCCTTTGTTGAAACTATGTAACACTCTTGTATTTAAATTTGAATTGAAATTATGTTTTGTTTCTTTTAGATGGTCCTTAAATTCCGAAAATTTGCTCGATTTAGGCAAGTGTTCTTTTACTCTTGTTTTTATTTCTCTACCGCTTTGTCCTATATATTTAATATCACAATCATTACAATTGAGTTGGTAAACCCCGCTTTTTGCCAAGTTGTCTACTTTGTCTTTAGGTTTTGAGAGGATGTTTTTAAGTGAACCCGTACTTCTAAAAGCTATTCTAAAACCTTCTTGTTTAAAAATTTTACTAACTTTTTCCGATAATTCACCAATGTATGGCAAACAACGGAAACCTAATGATTCATTTGTGACTGAGTCCTATTGTTGATTCTTTTAAAGTTAATTTTTTTATTCTTTTAACTAGCAACCTATCAATAAATATTTCTTGATACCCGTTGTTTTCTGCTAAGGTTTTAATAGTTTTTAATTCTTTTTTATAGTTATCAGGTGTTAGCGGAAGTTTTAACATCCGGTCTATGAGACAAATGAAACCAGCAGCCTTTTGGGACCATGGGTGGGAAGAATGAATTGATGCGAGTTGATTAATTTTTTTTTATTAATTTCTGGCATCTTACAATTTAACAGAAAAGAAAACTAAAACAAACAACAAGTCTTCAAGGACTGTTATAGCTTTATTTTAGGATCTACCAATCGCCATGTGCGGAAAAATGAACGTTTAATATGCTAAGAAAAGAAGGGGACATTGACCATCTTACTGGACATTTCTCTAACCGAGTTAACATTTTGCAAACATCGTAAATACCACTAATATATGTAAAACGTGCTGGAGGAATATCGAGTACTTGATCTACATGAGTGAATGGTATGCTAATAGAAAATAATGTTTTTAAGAGTGAGTGCCATCGTTCCTAGGTTCAAAAGCTGCACGCGTTTAGGGCAGAAATGACCTTGCCGTTTGCTCCCGGAAGTCCAACTTACGTGTCGGTACCAATAACGTCTGGTGAGACACCGGAGTTTTGAAAAACCGAGCATGGTAGCGCGTATTTATGTCACCTAGTCCGATTTTATTATGAAACAGTATTTTAACTGTACATAGTGCATGCTTGGTAGATATACCGTTTTGAGTTTCCTTTTGTCAAAGTGAATATATTGATTACAGAGCATATATAGGGTGAATGAGCCGATGGTGAAATGATGAGCACCAAATTGACCCTCAATTAGATTAATTATATTGGTAAGTTTAAAGGCTGATAGAGTAATATTGTTTACATGAAAAAGGAATTTAATTATGAAAATCATTTTTAGTTGTATTTAACGTAATTTTAAAAACCCTTATAATATTTAATTATTTTGAATAATAATCTAAATTAAATAATAAGTTTGCACAAAAGTTCAATTAATTAAGGTTTTTAGTTGAGGTAAAAAAGTCAGTGGCGCGAGCGGGATTCGAACCCACGACCTTAGGCTAGAAACGCCGCTGTTTACCACTTGAGCTATCGTGATTTCGATCCACTCGGACACCAACTTCCCATCTCAACCCCACCTTTTGAATTTTCCCTCCTTTTTGCCATTTTTCAAATATCGTGTAATCAATTTGATTCTCGGCGACAAATGAAATGGCGACGGAGAGCTTTAGTGAAGGTATACTTTATTTAAACTTATTAAATTCACTAGTTTTCGTAGTCCGCTTGATCAATTAATATATTTCAATTAATTAAGGTTTTTAGTTGAGATAAAAAAGCCAGTGTCACGAGCGGGATTCGAACCCAGGATTTTCGGCTAGATACACCTTCTATCTCAACTAAAAACTTTAATTAATTGAAATATGTTAATTGGTCAAGCGGACCACGAAACTAGTGAATTTAATAAGTGTGTGGTGATTAGTGACCGTTAATCGATAATTATTCAGAAATCGTGAGATGCGGTCTGGTGTGATGTAGGTNATGGGAAGTTAGTGTCCGAGTGGATCGAAGTCACGATAGCTCAAGTGGTAGAGTAGCGGCGTATCTAGCCGAAGATCGTGTGTTCGAATCCCGCTCGTGACTCTGACTTTTTTAACTCACCGAAAAATCTTAATTAATTGAAAGACGTTATTTGGTCAAATGGACCACGAAACTAGTGAATGTGCACAAAATCTTGTTTTCTTGTTAAAAATAAACGAATAAACGACACAATCTGATAATTAATTTTTTTTATATATTTCATTCTAAAATTTAAAAAAATAGCCAAACTAGCAAGTCTATACGAACCAAAAAAAAATAATTTTCCAACAAATCAGGGTAAACACTCAATTGTACATCTGTCTTAATTTTAAAAAAATCCCTACTTTTAACGGCGATTCTGTCCTTACGAAACGCTATAATTGTGAATTATGGTAAAATAATGCCGGCCACAACTGATTCATGCCGCAGACGGAATATGTATTGCGAGATTAGCAAGATGTACCGACCAGTGGTACCAACAACTCACCTCTTCCTGTTTCATATCGCAACGTGCCCTTCAGATCCTGTAAATCTTCGCTGTGGCCCCTTTGCCGACGAATGGCCCTTTCAGGATCGTCGCTCATCCTGACTATTTCTAAAACACTTCCTGGACAAATTAAAAAAAGACTCATCACCAAACAATTAAAATAAAACAACTCAAACAAACTATAAATCCATTTAAAAAGCAAATAATTTTTTCTTTTTCCATCCGTCTCAATTGTCTTAGAAGTATCTACCCAAAAAATATAATGTATATATATTATTTTATAAATAATATATTTATAAAATAACATAAATATAAACGATAAATAGTAAGTTCTAGATCAGGGATGCGGTCATCAATAACAAGTAAGTTTTGTACGACAAGCTTTCAACATTTACTGAAGTCTTCAGCAGGGCTTTGTCATTCCCTTCGTGATGAAGCCTTTATACAGACCTCAATAAATGTTGAAAGGTTGGCGTAAGTTACAAAACTTAATTGTTTTGGTGACCGCATCCCTGATCTAGAACTTACTATTGCTATCATGACGGTCGATTCATCCTCCTTCGGTATAAAGATAAAAAAAATACTGGATTATGAAAGTAGATTAACTGACAAATATATTATTGTTTACTGAGAAAAACAAACCCACTGATGTTGCCTAAATGTCGATATATAGCCTGACTAAACCAGCAAGGTTTGGCGAACCAAGACGATAGAAAACGTGTAAGTACTAAATTTACAAACAAAAATTAGTATTAGTAGTAGAGTTATGTAAACGTAATTATCCTCATATCAGTAGAATTTGATTAAAGTTTGTAGAAGTTTTGAAGCGTTGTTAGTGTGTGTGGTTCTGAACGTTTGAAAATCTATTAAAATAGTTATTAAGGAATCCGCTCCAAGGGCTTAACGGCGCGAATAACTTTATGAATATACCCAATGGAAAAATTATTTTCAAATTTCACTAATAAACCGGTTTTGATAAAACATGACGGAACTATTGAACTTGTCGGCCGTGACCTAGGGGCGAAGTTGGCCTTCGATGGTTGTAAATAATCCACCCCCGGGGGTTAAACGTGTACCGCTTTGTGATAAGGCCTTAATGTCTCCTGACCGATAAACAACAATTGAACTTTAAAAAATATGTGGAACTTGTAAAAAATCAAATTTAAAACTAAATTGAAATTATTTCTTCTTCACCTAAGGCAAAATTCCAGAGATAAATCAAATGGTCCATTTGTACTCAAATCAGTTACACTTTTGGACCATTTTGTGGCATTTAATAGTACGAAAGATAAAATTTTAGAGCTTTTGTCTCATTTGAGTCAATAAAATGACCTGTTTTAAAATCAGTGAAATTGTTACTAATTAAATTCACTAGTTTTCGTGGCCGCTTGACCAACTAATATCTTTCAATTAATTAAGGTTTTTAGTTGAGATGTAAAAGTCAGTTTCAAGAGAGGGATTCAAACCAACGACCTTCGGCTAGATACGCCGCTACTCTACCACCTAAGCTAGAGTAGCGGCGTATCTAGCAGAAGGTCGTGGGTTCGAATCCCGCTCGTGAAACTGACTTTTTTCATCTCAACTAAAAACCTTAATTAATTGAAAGATTATTACTAATGCGCTTTTAATATTCAAGTTTATATTAGTTTTGAATTATAACTTTAAAATAAAATAATTAGTATAGAATCTTTTTAAGGACCTACGTTTGTTTAAATAAACATTATAATAAAGATTTTACAGTTTTACTTTGTCATTCTATGTTCCTAAAATCTAATCTATTGAAATATTTAAATTTAGTGATGGGATGTCACAGTTTAGATTAAAATAGATGATGGGGTTTGGTCTGCGAGTTGGCGAACTCATGTTGAACCTGCCCACGGGCACTACTGGGTGAAGACAGACCCAGTAGTGCCCGTGTGCCGGTTCAACATTTTAGATTGTTTCAAATTTACTATTTCTATGGGTCTCTCTATTGATAATGTAGTGTAATGTATCATATTCTTGAAGATATTTTTTTACTTGTTAATATCTCAAGGTCTAAGCAGAATGAATGATGAAGGTTAAACTATGAAATTCACTAGTTCGGGATTCGAACCCACGATCTTCGGCAAGATACGCTGCTCCTCTACCACTTGAGCTATCGTGACCTCCACCTCCAAAAGGTGGGGTTGAGGTGGGAAGTTAGTGTCCGAGTGGTCGAGGTCACGGTAAGTCAAGTGGTAGAGCAGCGGCGTATCTAGGGGAAAATTAGCGGTTTGAATCCCGCTCGTGCCATTGTCTTTTTTATCTCAACTAAAATCCTTAATTAATTGCAAGATATTAATTTGTTAAGCGCACCACGAAACTAGTGAATTTAATAAGTTTAAATGAAATATACCTTCACTAAAGCTCTCCGTCGCCATTTCATTTGTCGCCGAGAATCAAATTGATTACACGACATTTGAAAAATGGCAAAAAGGAGGGAAAATTCAAAAGGTGCGGTTGAGATGGGAAGTTGGTGTCCGAGTGGATCGAGGTCACGATAGCGCAAGTGGTAGAGCAGCGGTGTATCTAGCCGAAGATCGTGGGTTCGAATCCCGCTCGTGCCATTGACTTTTTTAGCTCAACTAAAAACCTTAATTACTTGCAAGTTAAACTATGAATCGAATTTTATGAGAAAGAAATCTCAATAGAAGATTTCTTTATTTAAACATCAAACTCTTAGTTAAAGTTACAAACTGAAATAATTCAAAAAGAAAATTCTTATTGCTCTGTTTTGATGTGTATATGAAAATTGCATTTCTTTCCTGTTATACATATTGCGAGACAGAAGGAAATCGCCTGTCGTGGAAACTCGGCGACAGGGAAACAGAGCATTTCCACTCGTGGCTGTCTCTTCCTCGCCCTTCCGGTAAATGAGGGTGTAAATTAAATTTCCCGAGGAGACATGTTGCTGACTCTTTAGTTTTCAAAGGCTGACAACACTCGGGACCGTTGGGATCCCCAAGGACCCGTCCCTCTAAAACGTTTATTAACGCAATTTAAAAAAGAGACCGCTTGCAATTCGGCTTCCAAGGAATAATATATACAAAAGAGCGACAGTGGGTGTATTGAAATCGTTGAGCCGGAAAAAGGGATCAAAAGGGCTTCACCTAAATCTCTAGCTCGACCGGCAACAACCGAATCCAATCTGTACCCCACAAATCCCCGGGATACTTTTACAAAAAAAAAGTCAAACAAATAATATGTAAATTCGATCAGTTTAATAAAAAGGTCGGAAATGTCCTACAAATTGAAATTTCAATGTTGACTGGTTGAAAAGATCTCATTTTTAACATTCTAGCTAAGATTCCAATACTACAGTTGTTTTATAGTTGTATTTTTTCAACACAAAATGTTTTGTAGTTCGGACGTTTCCGGTCATTTTGTTTTCCATATTCCCGCTGTTTTGGTCAGTCAGACGCATTTCTTGTTCTCGCCATCTTCTAGTATTCTCGATGTCTGTTTTGTTCTATTTATCTTTTCTTGAGCTCAAATAAATGTAGATAGTTTGCTGTACAGGGTACCCTTTTTAGATAGCCCAGCTCAATTTGTCTTGAACCAATGGCGCTATAATAAAAGTCCATTTTTAGCCTAGTTTCAAATTTTTACCTTTTTTTTGAGAAATATTATACAGCGTACCTGAGGCCCAGTTCAACTGCAAAATTTCAAATACGACTCTATACATCCTGACACATCATTTTAAAGGAAATCGAATTCCTCTCTCCGAACTGTTGGAACAGTTTTAGGTTTTCCAAAAAAATTAAATTAGAGATTTACTCTGGACTTACAATTTTAAGCCGTATCGCTCTCATCTTGTCCAGGGACTTCGGGACGACCCTATACATCCTAACACCTCATTTTAAAGGATTTTTTACGCTGAAAACAATCATGCTATCGGATTTTAAATTGGGCAAAAAATGACAAATTTATTAAAAAAATCATTTTTAAAATTAAAACGGCTTAAAATTTTAAGTCCGGAGTAAATCTCTAATTTTATTTTTTTTTTTAATCTAAAACCATTCTTCTCGAACAGTAAAATATTCAGCGCCTCGTCGAAATTACACTGCTCGTTTCTTTTTCCACAATTTTGTTATTTTTTGACCAATGGAAAATCCGACTGCACCATTGTTTTTAGCGTAAATAACCTTTTAAAATGATTTGACACGATGCGTAGGGTCGTACTTGAAATTGTAAAGTTCAACTAGGCTTGTCGTACCCAGTATAATTTTTCTGAAAAAAACTGAAAATTTGAAACTAGAGTAAAAAATATTAAAACGTATTTTTGTTCTCTATTGATAGCGTAATTGGTTCAAGACAAATTCAGCCGGGTCATCTAAAAAGGAGACCCTGTACATATACAAAATTTACTAATCACTAAAGACAATACAATGCAATAAATTCAATACAACTACTTTTAACATCAAAGGAAAATATATACGCGAAAGAAGGAATAGCAAAGAAATGTAGAATTTATTGGGTTGTCCGGAAAATAATGCAGGATTTTAAGTTTTCATTAAAAAAAATCTATATAAAATATTCTGTTTACGTTTACAGGATTACTCATTNATGGGAAATTATTTTGATTAAAGAACATTGCTTTAAAGTAACTAGTTTCTTTTTTTTTGTTTAATACCAAAATCCTGCATTATTTTCCGGACAACCCAATAGCTCTCGGAAGTATTTTTATAAGCCCTAATTGTTAGATCTATGGAGAACACGTTACACATACAAAATGCGTCAGTGCAAACAAATTTATTTTCTTCCTTAAATGTTTTCCTTAAATGTTCAAATTTAGTCAAAGCTGAATTAGGGTGGTCAATTCTGTTGTAAACATGCTGGCCTTTCTACTGTAATCGAGGAGAGACCGTTGTATCCATGACTCTAATTATTCTGTATGTTTCGCGTTGAAAACTGTAAAAGTGGTTATCACATTGCATATTTATTACACTGTATTGAAAGTTAATGAATGACAAAGGAAAATCTCACGACTCAACTAAAAAGTGTATTTAAAAGTGTTTCGTGGTAAAAGCCAAGGCTATTCTTTGTTGTTGCTTATCCTTAAAAATTTTATAAGCTTAAAAGGTAGAATTAAATATAGGCTGACGAACATATAGTGGTTATTACCGGCCCTCTGCGAATAAAATGGAAAATTATCATGTTGTTTTGTTCTCGCTTCTTTCTCACCGATTTTGTCATATCATTTTAGAAAATCTGTGGAAACAAAGAAAGATTAGCAAATTCAGAAAACAGGAAATCAAAAAGATTGACGATAATACCTTCAGATAAAGCGTTAATTGCCTATTAAATCTAAAAATAAATTGATAATTTATTTATGTTTTATAAAACCATAACTTTTAATGTGTATATTAACGTTGAAAGCGATAATCAATTCACATTTTCAGTATGTTGAAACTTACTATGTTTTGGAACATAAAAATGACGTGGAAGAGAAATTAACGAAGAGATAATACACGATTTATATAATAAACACTGCATTCACGGATACTCACATTATCTGTGAATCACTAATCTAGTGAGCCAAACCTCAAAAAAGAAGCTATCATACAAAATTAGCAAAACCAGTCAGGGCAATTAATACAACCCCATTGCACTAGAAACACTTCGAGTAGAGAAAAGCAATTGATAAAATCAGACCACAATTCTTAAAAATGGTGATGGAATACATGATCCCGGAAATCATAACAACGTTCTATAAAATTCAAGTTTTCGTGGTCCGCTTGACCAATTAATATCTTTCAATTAATTAAGGTTTTTAGTTGAGATAAAAAAGTTAGTGTCACGAGCGGGATTCGAACCCACGAACCTTCGGCTAGATACGCCGCTCCTCTACCATTTGAGCTATCGTGACTTCGATCCACTCGGGCACTAACTTCCCATCTCAACCCTACCTTTTTGTTCGTGGTCCGATTGACCGAATAACTTTTTTCAATTAATTAATCTTTACGTAAGGCATTGGTTGATATAAATAAGTCAGTGTCACGAGCGGGATTCGAATCCACGACTTCGGCTAAATACGCCGCTCTACAGTTTGAGCTATCGTGACTTCGATACACTCGGACACAAATGATGATTTTTATCTCAACTTACGTAAAGATTAATTAATCGAAAAAAAGTTATTCGGTCAACCGGACAACGAACTCTAATGGATTTAATCAGTAAAATGAAGTATATCTTCACTAAAGCTCTCCTTGGCCATTTCATTTGTCGCTGAGAATCAAATAGATTACACGATATTTGAAAAATGCCAAAAAGGAGGGAAAATTCAAAAGGTTGGGT
This sequence comes from Cimex lectularius, assembly GCF_000648675.2. Lineage (NCBI taxonomy): Eukaryota > Metazoa > Arthropoda > Insecta > Hemiptera > Cimicidae > Cimex > Cimex lectularius. The sequence continues at coordinate 652,799 of NW_019394224.1, forward strand.
TGAGATGGGAAGTTAGTGCCCGAATGGATCGTAGTCACGATAGCTCAAGTGGTAGAGTAGCGGCGTATCTAGCCGAATATCGTGGGTTCGAATCCCGCTCGTGACACTAACTTTTTTATCTCAACTAAAAACCTTAATTAATTGTAAGATCTATAAAATCTCAACAGACTGCAAAGAAGAAGAAGAATTCAGAAGGACATTATTTAAATTGATATGAGCAGTAACACAAATTAGGGAGGTCTGAAAATCATGCCATCAACCCTTGTGCCCCAGAAAATCTTTTAACAAAAAGAATAAACTGACAAAAATACTCGTAAGATCGGATAGCCAAACCGCTAATAAATAGTTAACATGTAAAAAATCACATCGAAATTAGTTAACGTGTGTCCAAAATCTCCAAAACGTTGGGAACAACTAAATAATATACTGGCTACCAGGACACAAAAGAATTTTGTGAAAAGGTAAACATGGAAGGACCTGGAAAATTATACCTTGCCAGAATTTATTATTCGTACAAACATAAACATAAAATCCTTCTTCTCAGGAAAGATCCAAAAATGACAAAAGGAGGAGTGGATAAACTCTAGGGGTGCTGGACACAGTAAACTTATTCAATGATGACCCCATTTGTATCTTGTACAATGAGGAGGAAAAACCTGCCACCAATTTCATCTTCGAATGTGAAGCAACAGCTCAATAGCGACATAGCCTGGGATACAAAGAAAACCCAGGGAAAGAAATTGAAGCAATGAAAGTCAATGACTTGAACTACTAAGCAAAATGATAGAGTCTATTGCACTGAATTAAGAAACTAGGAAAGAATAATAAACCAGAAGAGTGCACTGCTTAGGGAACAAAATTCCCAACTTCCACCTTATCATCATTATCTAAATTATAATTATCATCAAAGTGCAAAAATACAATTGGAAAAATTCAACATCTGCGGCATTCATAAAGAAGATTTTATTAAAGTGGAGCTTATTTTAATTTGAATGAAAGTGACTCTGCGTAGGCGGTCTCGCCAAAGACGAAAATGTTTCCTGGATAGACAAACGGTTGAATGCAATCAATTAATCTCCAGCATTCACAATTAACCGGCCCAATCAATCGATACCACTCGGGAAGAGAAGAGGAGATCATATTCCTCCGGCAATTAGAGAGATTACAAACTTGAAATATTAACTTTTCCAAGTATATTTAATATGCTAAGGAAAATTAAATAATTGATTATGCGATCGTTTATCTGTTGTTTATTCATTTTTATATTTGTTAGTTAATATTTTTTGATTAGATGTTTTTTAATATTCATTAACGTACAATTTGACAACGAAATTAAATTCTACGTCCGTTAGCTTTTTAAACGGTAACACATTAAAGCCGTCTGGAGGATGATGTTAACATAATGCTCACCTTTTGTATTATGCAACTATTCTCGAAAAGTCCGTTATTTTTACTACACACTTTTTTTAAAACCTTAATACTTACTTTTTTGTATGTATGAGTTCGTTAATTATCGCGCTAAAATTATGTTTTTCCCTCCTTTTTATCATTTTTCAAAGTAATAGCTCATGTGGTAGAGCAGCGGCGTATTTAGCCGAGGGTCATGGGTTCGAATCCAGCTCGTGACACTGACTTTTTTATCTCAACCAATACCTTACATAAAGATTAACTAATTGAAAGATTATTTGGTCAATCGAGAATCGAATAGATTATACGAAATTTGTAAAATGGCAAAAAGGAGGAAAAATTCAAAAGGTGGGGTTGAGATGGGAACTTAGTGCCCGAGTGGATCGAAGTCACGATAGCTCAAGTGGTAGAGCAGCGGCGTATCTAGCCGAAAGTCGTGGGTTCGAATCCCGCTCTAGACACTGACTTTTTTTATCTCACCCAATCCAAAGATTAATTAATTTTTTAAATGTTTCATCTTTCTTTGCCAGAAAGTATGTATTTCAGTCGTTTCCGATCATTTTTATCTGCCTGTAATCGTTGTTTCTGTTAGATTCGTTTCGGCTTCACGCCATTTTCTGTTGTAGATCCGTGCATTATTTAGTGAATTATATCCTTTTAGAAATATGTAAAATTTGGTGTGTTTTAGATATTTGTTAGAAATCTAGAAATTCGTTAAGGTTAGGGTGAATAACCTCAAGAAGTCGTGACCGATTACAGCCATGATTGACTAATATTACAACTTTAGTGGCGAGAAGGACAAACGCATCTCTTCAAGCCAAGACAGCGATGGCCGAACAAAATGATCTGGTTATTTATTTTAGCCAATTAGACCATTTGGATAACTCTGAAGACTTACAGGACCAAAACCAGACATGCCTGTAAAGAACCAACTAACCGTACAAAATATTACTTCGATCTATTTGGACATATGGAGCGGAGCAATTGGATACCACCAAGCCATGTAACATCCAACGAACCTAACCATTCCAAACAAAAATCCTCAGAAGAATTCTTCAAACTTCTTACTCTCTCCAACCACACAATCCACAATGACACTTACATTTCCATAATCAAAAAATTGATCCGTTCCTGCATCATCAAGTTTCACTCCAATAGGGGTTGAACCATCCTAACCCAATTGCTCATGCCTTCTCCACTATTTCCAATCCCAAGAACTCTCCACGTTATACCGATAAGCATATTTGGCATAGAACTAAAGGGTTCAAAAAAACCTCCAATGTCCGGAAGTATCCAGATCCTACAATCACGAATCCTTAAATCCATCGATAACACCCCATACTGTTTCCAATCGCACCATCAATAACGACCTAAATATTCCAATTTTAAATTAAATTCCAAATTTCTAACCTCCAATACCACTCTAATTCCCACGTACAGCTACTTTCCTTCCGATATCTTTCTTAAATCCTCCCCGACCTCTAAAACTCTAAAAGACAGTGGACCAGAGACTTCCTTTCAGAGAGTCATTAAACAATGCTTTCTGGTTAGTTTCTCCACTCGATGTCGTTGTTTTTTTCTTCAATTCTTTTTATATTATCTTGTTATCTATGTAACTTATTGCGCTTTGCGCAGATAGTTGCTCGATTACTCAATTTAAAAAAAAACTTTTCATAAATTTCAAGATATTATAATTTGATTTTCTACAAAAGATCTTTTTTTGTGTTTATTAAAAAATAAAAATTACTTTTTCTAATATCTGTTCTCGTTGACAATGTTAAAGAACAGGATAGTAATTTTAAATTATTTTTTGTTTGTTTGCGATGTGGTATGTATTTTCTTCTAAAGAGTTGGGTTTTATAATTCAAATATAAGAAATACTGTAATTATTTTTTTAAACAAATTATTTATTGGGTTTTGTTTAACTTTAACACTCAAAAAATGAGCTGTTTTGTGTGGCTATTTTCACAATGGATACCATGAACTGGAGCACTGCAGCTGTACAGCTTTTGTACTTTATCCCTGGCTCCATATTTTGGGGGAGGGCTCGCAACACAAATGTGAACTTGGGCCCGGTGTTCTTCCATCGAAGAAACTCATTTTTGAAGGGGGTTGGGACCAAATTCAGGGTCTCTGAGATCTGATCCCATCCCTTCCATTGATGAGTGCGATGTCAATTTCTTTCAATTGCGGCCACCGGTCCCCTTAGACGTCAGAAAAAGTCCAGAGGCGACGGTGGGGATCGAACCCACGACCGCGGGATCTACTAGCCAAGAGTCTGACGCCTTAACTACTCGGCGACCGCTGTGTGTGGCACTCCAGCGGGAATTTGCCACCTGGTGAGAAGAGAACTAAATTGAGCCTCGCATTTCCTGCATACTTGCAGTGTTTCTAATTTTTTCCGGTTTGGCTGCAGAAAGTCTTCAGTAGGTTTCTTTCTAGGTTCAATAAAATATGGGCCTTCAATGAGCTCTGTGATACTCCTTTTTTGTAGCAGTGTGAAGTTTGACGAAAGGTTTTTGTCCTATTATTGTTGCTGCAAATTTCTCCTACGCTATTTTACCTGATTCTGCCATTCTGTTTCATTTTCCATGAAACCCAAACAAGTCTCAACAATTTATCGATACAGATAGCGAAAATGTACTGTACAGAATAGAACAGATTTTAATAAACATCCTTCAAGTAATGTTTATTCAGGATGGTATTTCAATAAGGTGTGTAATTAATACTTCGTGGTCAATAAAGAGTAGTAAATATTGTGTCTTTCTATAACGATTTGAACAAGAGTGGAAAGTAAATAAAATTGTAAGAGAGAGAAGAACTGGAGGAAGAGGTGTTCCAGAGAGTATGTGAATGTTGATTGACAGCGGTGTAATGGGGAGAAGTGCCCATTGAAAATGTCGGCTACGTGACCAGTATAACGATGTGGATTTAGCAGCCTATCTACCGAGGGGTTCCCTCTATTCCAAAGTCTCCCTTATACAACAAACACTTCATTTCCTGAGAATTAATTTTCTGCCGGGTGGCCCGAGGAGCGAAAGGGGCGAAGAGCTGAGAAAAGTGTCCAGGCGCGAGTCCGCGACGTGAATACACAACTAACTGTAAAGGGGGATGAGGCTCAAGACAAATTTCTTCTAAACCATGCGTGTTGGAAAAACAACGGGAATACAAAGTTTCACGCTGAAAATCGACCCCCGCCGACTTATATCCTTCCTTTTTTAAGCGACAAATTTATAATTTTATTTCCAAACAAACGTTTATAATAGATCCGTTAATATTTCTAAAAGTTATAACAATTGAATTACAAAGTATAAAACTTTAATCTTGATAAATAAGAACTGAGTCTTAACTTGACAGTTAAAGGGTTAACCGGGCGGGTTTTATGCCGTAGGCAACGCCGTTACAAACCTGAAATTGCTCTATTGAATTTCCAGAATTTTTTCTCATGTCCTCAATTTTCAGATACTTTGATAAGAGAAAAACCTGTTCTAATCAAAATAATTCATACTTTTTCAACGTTAGCACCTCTTTTTTTCTTCCACATTACCATGGGTGTGAATACGTCTCCATCCTCAAGAAGATAGAGTACAGATTCTTACTTGAAGAGATCGTTAGTACTTCTTGTTAATCCGGAATTAATTATTTTTTATATATTTTACTCTTAAACATCCTTTCAAAAGATTTTTCGTAACGTTTCATCTATTTCAAGATCTCCGTTACATTTATATAGTTTCAAATAACGTTGACTCTATTTGATGGTTTTTTTTTTGCACAACGGATTTTGCCGCTAAAGCAGTTTCCTGAGGAGTTGGTTAGTTGTTCAGGCTATAGTCGTAACTAGCAAGCTTGTAAACAAAGGCACAGTTCGTGGATATTATAGATTTTGTCGATCGATAGTTTGGCATATGCTGAGGACTTGATACTTGTCGAAGTTCTAACGTACAAGGTAAACATTAATTCCAGGGCGATTCGGGGAAAGTTCAGTTTAAATGAAATTGAAGTCGAAAAGTCTCAAAACCCCTTTAGAAGAAAAAAAAACTTTTAGCTTAGCTTAACTAAAATATTGCAGTGCAATTAGGATTGTTTGCATGTAAATGAAACAGCTAAATATTTTAATGGTTATTATAATTCTATATTTTTTTCTTCAAATTTTACTATATCTGCAAGAAAAAAAAAAATACTACTTTGTTCACCGCACCTTATCAACAAGTTCCTTTGAAATTTTACACTACAGAGTGTCGTTTTTAGATGGCTGAATTTCTCTTGAACCAATGTCGCTAACAAAAAAACAAAAATAAGTTTTAATATTTTGTAGTGTAGTTCCAAATTTTTAGCTTTATTATACAGGGTACCTCAGGCCTAGTTCACCTTAAAAATTTCAAGCACTACCCTTCACATCCTGTCACATAATTTTAAAGGATTTTTTATGCTATAAACAACGGTGCAACTGGATTTTGCATCGGTCAAAAAATAACAAAATTATGGAAAAAGAAACGGGCAGTGTAATTTCGACGAGGAGCTGAATATTTTACTGTTGGGGAAGAATGGTTTTAGGTTTAAAAAAAAATAAAATTAGAGATTTACTCCGGACTTAAAATTTTAAGCCGTTTTAATTTAAAAAAATGAATATTTTAATTTAATTTAAATTTTTTTCAAACATTTTGTTATAAATTTGTCATTTTTCGACCAATTTAAAATCCAATTGCATCATTGTTTTCAGCAAAAAAATTTCTTTACAATGATGTGTTAGGATGTATAGGGTTGTCCCGAAGTCCTTCGACAAGGTGAGAGCGGATACGGCTTAAAATTGTAAGTCCGGAGTAATTTAATTTTAATTTAATTTAATTTTTTTGGAAAACCTAAAACTGTTCCAACAGTTCGGAGAGAGGAATTCGATTTCCTTTAAAATGATGTGTCAGGATGTATAGAGTCGTATTTTAAATTTTGATGTTGTACTGGGCCTCTGCTAAACTGTATAATTTTTCTCAAAAAAAGGTAAAAATTTGAAACTAGGCTAAAACTATTAAACACTTTTTTTTATAGCGCCATTGGTTCAATACAAATTGAGCCGGTGAAATAATTTTTAATTTTTCTATTAACTTTTATTTATGAATTTTCCTTTAAAACGTATATGTAATTTTAAATCTATTTTATTTTGTATTTTGGGAGCTGGTGATTGCATTTTTAGTATAGTTAATTCTTAAAATGTGTGGTGATTAGTGACCGTTAATCGATAATTATTCAGAAATCGTGAGATGCGGTCTGGTGTGATGTAGGTTTCAGAAAAACATTTTCTTTATCGTGCCAACGTTTCGATCTTTATTGAGATCATCTTCAGGGCCTGGGATTTACAAACATTGTTTACATATAACAATACATTTTGGATATGGAAAAGTGAATTTATACAATGCAAAAAAATTTTTTATATATTCAATCAAAGTATTTCTACTCACTTAAAGTGTTGTAAGTCACTGAAACCTACATCACACCAGACCGCAACTTTTCTTTCTATTTCTAAATAAATAATTATTATAAGTGGGAAATCCATCTCTAGGTCACCATATAAAATATAATAAACAATTCACAAAACTTATCGACCGATTTTTACATGCTATAGTGATACTGAACGAACAATATTAGTTACACGGTCAAGAATTTGTGCCGTAAAAATAAATAAAAAAAATAATTTACGTAATTTTTAAAATACGATTTTCTGCTATATTTTGCATGTATATGAAGGTTATATGTTATTTCATATGATTAGTTTTTCATTTAGAGTAAGTGGACACAGGGTGTCCTTTTCATATGGCCCGGTGGAATTTCTCTTGAACCAATGTAGGAATCACAAAACGAAAAAATACGTTTTTAATATTTTTTAGTCTAGTTTCAAGTTTTTACTTTTTTTTAAAGAAAATTTATACTGGGCACCTTAGACCCAGTTCAACTTCAATATTTCAACTAGGATCCTATTCATCCTGACATATCATTTTAAAGGATTTTGTACACTAAAAACAATGGTGCAATTGGATTTTTCATTGGTCCAAAAATGACAAATTTATTGCTAAAAGAAACCGGTAGCGTAACGATTCCAGGGCATGTAAAAAATACTAGAGCTACATTCTATACTTCTTGGCTACTCTTCCTTCTCGTGTAATTTTCCTTTGGTGTTAAAAGTACTTTTAGTTAGTTGTGTGTAGTGATCAGTAAATATAGTGAATATACAGGGAGTCCTTTTTAGATTTCCCGGCTGTATTTGTCTTGAAACAATGACGCTATCAAAAAAAAGAAAAAGTGTTTAAGATTTTTTAGTCTAGTTTCAAATTTTTACCTTTTGTTGTAGAAAAAATATACAGGGTACATACAGATCAGCTAAAAAATATCTAAAATCAATCTTCAAAATAGGGGGGGGGGGTATTTTGCGTTATACATACTCTCATATCGTTTTAAAGGAAATTTTAAGCTGGAAACAATGACAACAATCGGATTTTACATTGGTCAAAAAATGATAAAGTTATGGATAAAAAACCCCGTAACGTACATTCGACGAGGAGGTCAATATTTACTGTATGTTCGCGAAAAATCCAAATTTCTCTCTCCAAAATGTTGGAAAGGTTTTAGTTTTTTCAAAAAATAAAATTAGAGATGTACTCTAGACTTAAAATTTTAAGCCGTAGATATAAAAAACGTCAATTTAATTTAAAAAACTTTTTGACATAATTTTGTCATTTTTTGACCAATGTAAAAAATGGGGAAAAAGACATTTTCTTTCAGAGTCCCTATCCATAAAATTAAGACTAACAAAATACTTTCACCAAGATCGAAAATATATCATTGCCACCACCATTATTGAGCAAAAATATTATGAATCAAAAGCCTTTAATGATTAATATTACAGGGTGTCGCTTTTAGATGGCCAGGCTGAATTTCTTGAACCAATGACACTATCAAAAAATAATTGTGTAATTATTCAGAAATTGTGAGATCCGGTCTGGTGTGATGTAGGTTTCAGAAAAACATTTTCTTTATCGTGCCAACGTTTCGATCTTTATTGAGATCATCTTCAGGGCTTTGGATTTAAAAACATTGTTTAAAATTAGTAAAAACATGTAGGATGTGGAAAAGTGAATTTATACAATGCAAAATATATTTTTTATATATTCAATCAAAGTATTTCTACTCACTCAAAGTGTTTGTCTTCTGTGTAATTGTGCCATTCTTGCGTGTCGTATTGACAGTGCCAGTGAGATTTTGCTATTTTGTGTTTATATAAGTTGGATTTTGAAGGGGTGGGGAAGGATGTCGGTATAGAAAAGACATTTTTGTAAAGGCGTCGGCTTCTTTGAGGTGAAAAGAGCCCACGAAGGAAAACAATGTGTTGGTAATGGTTCGGCCAGATTATCCTTTCAGGATTATATAGAAATGGATAAATAGGAAAAGGAAAGCTAAATTGTTGGGCAATTAGACTATGAAAAATATTTGATGTGTGGAATGTAATGTAATGATATGTGTATGTTATCTATATTGAATTTGTTTAATGATATTGGCGTAGCTGCGACTGAGTTTACATGTATCTGTTCTGTAATTGTTGCTGTGTTTATCTCGGTTGATATAAACCATTTCTAAGAAATTACGTTTATGTTTGTTTTGTTCTGTATGTAATATTTTTGGATTTTTGAAGTCGAAACATTTCTAAGAAATTACGTTTATGTTTGTTTTGTTCTGTATGTAATATTTTTGGATTGTTGAAATCGAAATTGTGTTGGTGTTTAAAAGGGTGAGTAGCGAATGCTGTAGGATTTTGGTTTTTTTGCAATCATAGATATGTTGCTTTACTCTCTTGTCTAGATATTGGGATTTTGCTATTTTGAAGTTATCGGACGAGAGAAATGTGTTTAATCCACTTTTCCACATCCTAAATATATTTGTTAAATGTAAACAATGTTTGTAAATCCCAGGCCCTGAAGATGATCTCAATAAAGATCGAAACGCTGGTAAGATAAAGGAAATGTTTTTCTGAAACCTACATCACACCAGACCGCATCTCACGATTTCTGGATAATTATCGATTAACGGTCACTAATCACCAAACATTTCTACTCGAGAAGAACGAAGAACATGGGGTTCAATGAACACATTTTAACTACATATGGACACGAAGCTAAAAGTATTATTAAGGACATCGCCAACAATGAGAAGAAACTCGCATCGGCTATCAACCAGAGAACTTTTTTGATGAAATGCAGACAACACAAGGCCCTGAAGATGATCTCAATAAAGATCGAAACGTTGGCACGATAAAGAAAATGTTTTTCTGAAACCCACATCTCACTAGACCGCATCTCACGATTTCTGAATAATTATCGATTAACGGTCACTAATCACCACACATAATTGCTTAATCTTTTTTAGACTAGATTCAAATTTTTTGGGAGAAAAATTATTCACGGTACTTCAGGCCTGTTCAATTTCGAAATTTCAAACCCGACCCTGTACATCCTGTCTAATCCTTTTAAAGGATGTTTTACGCTAAAACAATGGTGCATTATTATTAATAAGGTGGTGCTGTATATTTTTTTCCAAAAAAAGTAAGGATTTGAAACTAGATTAGAAAATATTAAACACGTATTTTTTTTATAGCGCCATTGAATCAAGAGAAATCCAGCCGGGCCATCTAAAACCGACACTCTGTACATATTTTAAAAAAATGATAAAGGAATATACCTAATATCTTCTACAGAAATCTACGAAAAAAAATTATTTGATCTCCAAATAATCATTAAATAACGGTCACTAAACTAACTAACTTCTTCACTACGAAAATAAATTGAAGTAAAATTTAAAAATTCTTGACGTAATGGAAGACTTAAAGGCTTAAAGTCCAATTACTCTTTAAGTAATTGTCATTTGAGGACACTGTCGAATCGAATCCGGCAAGAAAAACGACCTTCAACTTTATACAGAAGAAGAATATTTGCCGTATTATCAGAACCGTCCTAAAATAGCCTAAAACTAAAATTAAGTGATAGCACTCAGCTGGTTGCTGTCCATAAAACAACACTCCGTATCGATTGATAGTCTCCATTTCATTTTGGTGGGTGAAATTTTCAGAAGGTACGAAACCGCGTATTGTTGGACGGACGAGATAAAGCTTCCATTTACTTCGTTATTCGCACTAGATTTTCCATTGTACGGTCGTCGATTCGATCTTTATGTTTTTTATCCATATCCGGCTTTCAATTCGATGGGTTTTTTATTATTTTGTTTTTATATATAACATGTACAAAAAGTCACCGGATTGAAGCATTGCGTGAATAGATCCAATCACTTTTTACGCTAAGCAAACCAAATTTTTTCAGAACTTTTCTATTACTTCTTTTTATTAGTGATTTCCTCCAGTCCTTGAGTTTTATTTACTATCTTCTTCTTTAACACCCTATCTAGCTGTTTGTTTATATAAGCATCTAATTATTTATTTAATAATACAACTGTCTTGATGAATATCATATTTGCGTACCGAAAAATCTATAATAGTTTACATAAGTGTATAATTATGTTTTCATACCTGTTTCATGTTTTAATCTTTATACTCATTTTTCACACACCAACTTTGTCCTTCTCTCTCTCTCTCTCTCTCTCTCTCTCTCTCTCTCTCTCTCTCTCTCTCTCTCTCTCTCTCTCTCTCCCTCAATCAAGGTATTGGTTGAAATGAAAAAGGCAGTGTCACGAACGAGATTTGAACCCACGACCTTTGGCTAGATACGCCGCTGATCTACCGCTTGAGCTATCGTGAGTTCGATCCACTCGGACACCAACTCCCCAACTCAACCGAAAACCTTTCGAATTTTCCCTCCTTTTTGCCATTTTTTCCAAATATTCGGGACCGTTATCTTGTTAAAAATATAATGACATATTTAATTAGGTACAATACGACTATTTTATAATATCCATATGAGCTAGTCCAACTGGAAGAAAAGAGCGATATTAATAACGGTAAAAATATGCTCATGGCCATGAATAATTATGTAATTTTTATTAAAGCAGTAATAAAAAAGATATAAAATAAAATAGATTTAAGAAGTCTTTTCAGAGTTTGGTCAGTTATATCATTCAAAGAAGGTGGGGTGAAGTCGAGGTGTCTTACCCTAGTTTAAATATTGAATTGTTCATGGAGGTGGTGTCTTTCACTTCAATGAATGGTTTTTTTCAAATTTGAGGAAGGAATTTATAAACAAAAGGATGGGGTCGCTATGGGGGGCGTTCTGTCGCCAGTCTTGGCTGACCTCTTCATGACAGATTTATTAGATTGGCTTGGGACCTAATTGCCGTTTGAATTAAAGCTCATGTTGAAATATGTGGACGACTTATTAAGTATAATTCCTAAATCAGAAAAGTTAAAGATCCTAACTTGTTTGAACTCATATCATGAGGCTTTACAATTTACCACAGAGGAAGAGGTGGGCAGGAAACTGCCCTATCTCGACCTCTTAATAGAAAGGACGGAAATGGGTCAATTAATAACTAACTGGTATAGTAAGCCAATAAATCGGGGAAGATATTTTGATTTCAACTCTGCGCATTCTTTTTCACTAAAGTTAAATTGTGCCAAGAACCTAATTAGTAGGGTGTTGGGTCTAAGTAACAGAAAGTTTTTGGAAGAGAATGTAAAACTAATTTTCAATTTACTTAAAAACAACCATTACCCGGTGGCATTGATCAATAGACTAATTACTGAATTCAGGCATAATCAAATTAATGTAAGTAACGGCAATGTCGAAATGACGAATAACTCTATAAATTTTGAAAATGATTTTCCAAACCAAAGTGCGATAGTACAACAAATCGAAATGGTAAATAATGGGGTGGCAAAGCCTACTTTTTTCAAGTCTATCACATACATACCTGAAGTCTCTCAAAATTTAAAAAGACTCTTCAGACATAAGATTGGGGATGTAGGCATTGCTTATAAATATAATAACAACCTAAATGTATTACATGCAAATCTGAAAACAAAAGAACCAATCGGATCACTTTGCAATGTGGTCTATCAGGTGTCGTGTGGGGAATGCAATGTCAACTATGTAGGTCAAACAAAGCAAAAATTGTCTGCACGGTTCAACCAACACAGGCTGGATTGCGACAATAAAAAGAAGATATCTGGACTTGCTACCCATGCGTTAAACAATAATCACTTTTTCAAGTTCGACTACCCGAAAATTTTGGCCGGGGAGTCGAACTTGGAAAGGAGATTATTGACCGAGAAAGTTTATATCAGTGTCACCCCAAATACTTGCAATCTACAAACTGATAGGTTGGGATCCATTTCGGTCTTTGCAGGTCTCCTAAATGAATACAGGATTTCTAAGCAAAGGAGGGAAAGTCGTCATCGCCCTAGTGGCGGATTTTATGTTAACTAGGAGAAAAAACGATTGTTTCCCGTATCCTTTGTTTCCCCTCGTCGTAGAGATTGTTTTTATCGGTTTTTATTGATTTGATCTGTGATCCTACTTTATTGTTATTTAAATTTTAAAATAAGTTAATTGTATATGTATATATATATTTGGGAAACGTACTGTGATCATTTGTACCTGAAAAACTAAAAAAGGTGGACTTAGACTTAGTTTTTTAGACTTATATGAGGTAACCTTTCTCGACCACGTTTTTTAACTTTATTTTTACTGTAATTTTAGCTATAATTTTAAATTGTTAATGTATTCCATTTAAATCAATATTTAGATGCTGAGCCGAAAAAAAACATAATGTACTTCTGAGCCCAAAACACCATGTTGTTTAATTTCCTATTAAGGTTTTAAAGTAAGATATCCAATTATTGTTGTAATTATTGTTTTTTCATGTTTTAATTGTTTGTTAATATGATAATAAAACAGGCCCTGAAGAGACAGTATAAAACTGTCGAAAGCTCGGCGAAAACCGTAAGGAAGTTTTCTCTTCCGAAGATCCTCTGAAAAGACTTCTTGTATCCAGCAGGTCGATAATCTAGTTCATCGTTACATAAAATAGATTTAGGTTATAAAAATTAAGGTTTTTATGCCTTTCGAGCGTGTTTTACAAGTTGCCAGTTGTTCTCCTTTTTCCGGTGCATTAAAATATTTCCAAACAACACTTTTTTAACTTTTTCCCGGGGAAGGTGCCATCATAAAAACGTATTTGAAAATGGTACAGATGCCGATGTTGATGCAGAAAGCAGAATGGTAGGTTTACCCACGGACCACGGTTTAGGCACAAATAAAATTATATATATTCACTAATTTCGTGGTCTGCTTGACNATTCTAGGAGCAACACCTGCATCCTAGCATTGTCATCACATTATTTATTTAACACAATGTTTATACTCGTATATAACTCCTCCCCCCTTAGAAAGAGCTTCCCTGGAAGCTCGTGAAAGAAAAAGAAAATATGACAATTATAAAAATTTGAACTAACTTATTCTATGCTAAGGTATTATTTTACATTTGCAATGAACCACATCTGTGGTTACTTAAGGCTAACGTACGTTTCTTATATATACAAAATAATGGTGATTACAGTTAATATAACGGGTACAATTATATACAGAAGGATAGTCCAAAGGTTGGGATTAACATGTACCGCTGGAGTTTCTTGAATGCTGTGGGTGAAGGTTGGTATGTCCATTTCCAACTTTTGTAGATGAACGGTGATGTTCAGGTTCTTCATCTTTTCCATTGGGAACGACAAGCCACTTAACCAGTGAGGTCGTCCAGAAGTGCGAGTCTGTAGGTTAACCTCCTTGTTCCTATAGAATAGAGTGCTGCCTTCTGCATGTATGAGGAACAACCCTTTCAATTTATGCGTTTCCAGGCCACTTGAAGTTTCTATTTAACAGTGTCAGGTTTCGCAAATATTGCTAGGTATTGGTTAATTTCTGGAATTCGTTGCAGTAAATTGTTGGCTATTTTGATGTCAGCAATCTGGCAATGTTCCATGTTTTCATGAAGTAATATGTTCTCGCCGCAAGTTGTTGCTTGATGAACCTGCTCCTCGGCGGAGCAAAGGTAAACTCCGTTGAATTGAGGGCACAGTTTTTTCAGCGGTTGGATAATCAAATTGTCCCTTGACTTCAAAAAGTATTCATATTCTGCCAGCACACTTATAAATTTGTTTTTGTAATAAGACGGAATGGAAAGTAGACAATACATGTCATAATCTGTTTGTTGCGTTACATGTAGCGACAAATAGTACACAATTTCATTATTATAATATTTACATTTAGTTTTTACCATTGATTCAAGCTTTAGGATATTCTCTAGTTTTAGCTCAAATGGAAATCCACCGGGATAATGTCTTAATAATTTGTTTAATTCATTAAACATATCCCTAGGTTTGATTATACTGGGATGTATCTCCCTAGATTACATAATACAATAGAATTTTCTATTTCCCTTAGCATATCAAAAATTAATTCAAATAATATAACAAGTTAGTTAAGCATATTTTCTAATTCTAATAAATAAATGTCCTTATTATTATCCCTAATGATATTATTAAGTTCTCCAATTTTATTTTTTAATTCTACATTATTAAGATTTATTTCTTTAATCAATTCTTTATATTTTTTTATAAACATACTGTTTACAGAGTATTGGTTATTTAATTGATAGTTAAAGTTATTTACATTATTCTTTATGTCTGCTAACATTTTTTCATAATTTTCGCCATCATAGGCGTCCAAGTTACCTGTTATGAATTTTACAATGGATCCTATACCGTTTATTATTCCTCTTTTTATTCTAAATTTTCTCTGTACAATTAAAGCATTTAGTTTTTCGCTTATTACACTGCCTTTTTCTTTATATCAGTGTCGTTTTTTGCCAGCTCAAAGATTTTCAAATAATTAACGTTTAACTCACTGAATTTGGTGTCTAATTCTGTAACATTGTAGTAATGAATGAGAGTGTGGTGTGTTTGTTGAATTTTCGCTTTTCCTAGCCTTATAGGTAGTATACCAGGGTTTGTTGTGATGTTTTTGATATTCAGTCCGTTTGCGTAACAGCTGAGGATGGACTTGGAACAGCGTCAATTTTTTGAGTGGTTTTCCTAGGTCTTTGAACATCTGACAAGTGGATTTTACTTTGTGTGTTATAGTGTTGTGCATTTAGTTTACCTAATTGAGAGTTCTGTTGATCGATTTTAGCGTTTGTTTTTTATATTTGTTTTTAGTTTTACGTTGTTTTTGTTTATTTCGTATACCTCTTCGGGGATATCAGGTAATTCTTCTCTCTCTCTCTCTTGGTTTAGCTTTGCTATAGTTTTTTCCTTGATTTTCGAATTTAGTTCATTAATCTTTTGATATAATAAAAGAGTTTTCTGTTTGTGGGTGTTGATGTAGTCGTTGTATATTTCAGTTTCTAAGTCTAGTGCGAACGGGGAGTCATTTTCGATATGACCGCTGATTATGTTACTTGGTTTTGCGTTCGTGGAGGAATGTATGTGTTGTTATATGCTAAAATAGCATAGTTCATTTTATCTCTGATTGAAACTTTCTTAAATTCTTCTCTATTGTTTAATATTCTTAAATGTTCCTGGAGTGTTGATTGTAAACGTTCAACTGGTCCATTTGATTCCGGGTGTTGGGAACTTGTAAAATGAATTTGGATTTTGTGAATTGCTAGCAGTTCTTTTACTAAACAATTGTTACATTCTGTTCCGTTATCCATGAAATATTTGTTTCGGTACATTATGATGAGAGAAAAACTTTATTAACTTATTTACAATTTCTAGAGACTGATTAGATTTTAGTCTATAAGCCTGTGCGTATTTTGAAAATGTGAAAATGTTAAGAATTTTGTTTTTTCAAAAGTTACTGTATCTATATGAATTATTTTGAAGGGTTTAGTAGGTTTAGGTGTTATGTTGAATTTTAGTTTTAGTGGTCTTCTATCGTATTTCGTTACTTTACAGATCTCACATCTGTTGATGAAATTTTGAATTGAATTTTTCATGTTTGGCCAATAATAACAACGTTTGTTGGTCACTTTAAGTGTGGAGCGGACAGGGAGAGTCTGCTAAAAAATTTTGACTCGCTGCTTTGTTCGAGGATCTTTTATGGTTGTATGGCTACTAAAATAGTTACACTTTCCTAATTCATCGAGAAGATCAGTTATATTTGGAGTCGGATATTGATCATCTCTTATCTTTTCGTTTAGTTTGCGGTAGTCTACTACCATCCGCCATTTTTGTTTTCCAGAGTTACCTAATTTCTTTGGGACGACCCACACCTTTGCATTCCAAGGGGAATGTGATGGCTGAATAATTTTTTGTTCCAATAATTTTCCCACTTGTTCTTGGATTTCTTGACTGTGTATTTCTGGATGTCTATATGTTTTAGTATAAATTGGTGTTTCGTCTTTGGTCCTAATTACGTGTTTGATTTGGTTTGTGAAAGTCAGGTGTGTGTTTTCCTGGTAAAATATATTATTAAATTCCTTTGTCAATTTTTTAATAGCTGATGTTTCTTCTGAATTCATGTGATCTGTTCTGATTTTAGTTAGGTCTACTTTATTGACGAGCTGATTATATTCAAGATCGATAGGAGATATCGTTCAGATATGTAAGAGCGTCTAAGCCTAATAAGAGATCGAATTTTTTGTGAAATTTAAATATTCTAAATTTTAGATGTAATACACTAATTTGGAATAGATCGGAACATGGAATAAATGTACTAAATTTTTCAGTCGAGGTTCCCTGTGCTGATGTAATTTTAAACGGATCTAATTTTATTGATTTTTTGAAGTGTTTGTGTGCTATTTCAGGATTGATAAATGATGTTGTACTACCTGTGTTGATTAAAATTTTGAGGGGCGGGTTTCTGAATTCTATATATGGGAGGCTTCCTTGGTTGCATTGTGGTCATCAAATGGTACTCGGTTAAAGGCTTTTGTTTTCTAAAAAATGATCGTTGGGTTCCAAGCTCGATTGATTTTGGTGTTGTGAATTTTCTGTGGCGGTTGTGTGGTTATTGAAGTGATGAATTTCTTCTACCGTGTAATTTGGACGGTGTGGACCGAATTTGGAATTTTGCTGCGTGAAAAAATTATTGGGTTCTCTGAACGATTGTCTACTTTGTATCGACATGGTGTCGGTTTGATGTCACGTCCATTCGCGGCTTGAACTCGCGGGGCGAACATGGTGTTTTGTGAGTTTTTGTGTTTGATTTTGTGTTTTGAGGGAAATGAGGATATTGATTGGGGAATCTTGCTGGATGTCTACTAGGTGGTTGAAAGCGAGGTTTCCTTTACGAATAATTATCTCGTTCCTGAAAAGTTTTCAAGAACTGAAAATCATTCATGAGGATATTTAATGCTTCCGCGAAATTACTTGGGTTCCTAGTCCGCATAAATGAGCCTAGGGGTTCTTTTAGACCTCGTAGTAAGAAACGGAGTGCGACGCCTCTCGCATAATCAATTAAAGTGTTGGATTGAAGAGGATTGTGGTTTTTAAAATATGCTATTTGTAAGTTTAAAAAGTTCTGTACTCGTTGATAGGACTCATACCGTTTTTCATTTTGTTGTGTTAGTCTAGAGATTTCAATCTGGAGAATGAATGCGTCTCTTTTGTCGGCGTATCCTTCTAACAATGCAGTTTTTAAATCTGCCCAGTTTGACACGTTACTATTTTCAATCACTTGAGCTGCAGGACCTTTTATCTTATTTCTTAAGCATGAAAGCAGGTATACATTTTGGAAATTATTAGGGTGGTTAGTGTCTACAAATGTGTTAACTAATTTTTGCGATATGTCTAAGAATCGCGTAAGAACGGTTGGGTCTCCATTGAATTCCGGGACCATGTCCAGAAATTCTCTTTTAAATTCTGGGAGAGCCATTTTGGATATTTGTTAACAATGCGTAAAAATTTTCGTTTTTTAATAATATGTTAATAATATTATAAATTTAAATTAGATTATTCTAAATGTTTCTTACATAAAAACGAGAGCTTCTACAACCATATTCGCTGGTTCTGAGAGTCTAGAAGTTCGATGCCGTTGTCCGGGAGGAAAGTTCATATGCGTTGAACTCTTCACCGATCGTTGATTGTCCGATTGCCGATTAACCGTTAAAACGGAAAGTTACTCGATTATAACTTTCGACAATGTCCAGTCCGACTGCGCCAGTTAAATAATTTCTTTGGACGAACGTGTTTTTAAAAACTTTTATTCAAAGAAATTACAAATAAGTTACTGATATACATTCAGAACTTTATGAATCTAAATCAAATCTCGTCGATATGCTTTCGGGAAATCTGGCTTAAGACTAACGTTTATTAAAATGAAAATCCTTATGAAATTTCTAGAGTGGGAGAGAGTGCTGATGACAATTCTAGGAGCAACACCTGCATCCTAGCA
Organism: Cimex lectularius; assembly: GCF_000648675.2. Classification (NCBI taxonomy): domain Eukaryota; kingdom Metazoa; phylum Arthropoda; class Insecta; order Hemiptera; family Cimicidae; genus Cimex; species Cimex lectularius. Next base: position 671,584 of record NW_019394224.1, read on the forward strand.
TTGTCATCACATTATTTATTTAACACAATGTTTATACTCGTATATAACTTATATATATATATATATCGATGTGTCATATCAGACGGCAGTCTCTAATCCAATTTGACGCACGGACAGGGGTATTTTTTAAACTATTTATCCAATAATAAATAAGAAAAATGTATAGTCAAGTTTTTGTAAATTAATTTTTTTCTTAAATAAAAACCGAATATGTCGATACTTTTCAACGAATATATCGATATATTTCAAGTATTTGCAGTCAAGTACATAGATAAAAATATACTCGGTATATGTAGAAATATATCGATATATATGTTAAATCGATATATTGTTGCCATCCCTACTCAGGATAGCTGAAGTGGTTAGAACAGCGCGTATTGAGCCGAAGGTCGTGGGTTCAAATCCCGCTCGTCACACTTTTCAGCTTAACTAAGACCACAAATAAAAATAATATTTAGTTGCTATAAACGTATTATTTTTGGAGCCTTCCTATCTATGTTTTCTGTTTTCATATAAATATTTAACATAGGAGTGTTATAAGGGAAAAAATATAAATAACAAGGCTGTGAGTTAAGGGGCTGAAGATGATTATAAAATAATTGAAAAGTTTATCATGTAAATAAACCTGCTGGAACTAAAGGCTTATATTTATTTATATAAAAAAAATTAAAAACACCATTATGGAGTTCCACAGCAAGAACGGTGCCACACTCAAAAACATCTTAAATTTTTAACATTTTTTTTCTTCCCCATTAGTTTTTTCTCCCACTTTCGTCTTATTAAAATATACTCCTCACAGTCTAATTTCGTAGTTACAATTAACGCATCATTGTGGGAATAACTTTGGTATCCAATTAATTTGTGAGGTTTAATGAACTTAATGTTAATTTAAGTAACTATGTCATGGTGTTTTTTGCCCCAACATCTTTTATTTAATACGCTTTTAATAAACAACTATGGTGAATACAATTTTGTTATCTTTCAACCATCCAGTTTCTGAAAGAACTGCGTGAAATAACGATCAGCTGTCTTTATTTTTTAAACAATTACGACGTATTGGTCGTATTCGAGTAAGTTTTGTTCGTCCAACCTTGTATCGATACAATGCTTGGTTTGTTTTAAATGTAGTAACTTTCAATATAATAAAAATAATTAAACAGGAATAAAGCGTAGATAAATGAAATTTGAAGATTCTATCTTTAAAATGAAGCGCTGAGCCCGGCGGGTGGCTCTGGAAGCTAAGTAAGTGTCCCAAGGGAGCAGTTAAATGAAAGATTTATGAGCGATAAACTGAGATAGTTTTAAGAAGTTGAATTACAAGGAAGTGCTTTAGTCACTCCATGTTCATTCTCGACCCATAACTCGGCTCAATAATGTTCCGAGGCCCTATCGTCCTTTTAATCCAGGGGTACTTTCTCAACGGATAATTAACTCGGGAAAAGGAGACTTTGCCCGATTCACCTGAGGATTCCTCTTTCCCTCCCTGACAATCCCTGCATTTCGGGACGGTTTCAATTTCAAGATTAACTAAGACCTTTATATACATAAGGTCGACTATGTATGAATTCCTAGTGTCAATTCTACTTTACAAGTGCAAGCAATGTATGATAAGTGGAAGTGATCTGGACATGTGTGTTTAAATTATTAGTGTTGTAGTTAGTTTATTTACCGCTATCACATAAAAGCATATAAAAATAAAACAAATAAAGAAGAATAAGAAGTAAAGAAAACAAGATTTAAAAACTTGCTGCTCTAAAAACATTCTATTGTTAAGGTCCGGCATGTAGGGAAAGGTTGGACGATGTGTCAAGGGTGCTATTCCTTAGGTTCACATAGAGAGCATGTAGGTATGCCAGGCGATATTGAGCTTGAGTTCGGCTGCGAATATCTGAATCCCCTAATCCAATTTTTAAAGGAATCAGTGCTATGTTACTGTACAGGGTGTCCCAGTACTCCCAGCCTTTCTGACGTAACTCAGGGAATCGATTCTACTCTTCGTTTGGAGCAAAAAATGCCCAGGAGAAAATTTTCGGAAAGTTCTCTATTTTGAAGAAGTTCGTCAATTTAGGTTTTTTCAATTTTTCACTACTTTACTACATAAAAATGCTTACAACTTCCAAAATGTTGAGGCTACAACAAATCCAATTACACCATTTGAAAGAACGCTAAATTTTCTGCAAGATACTTCTATTTGCAATAATCTGAATGACATAAAATGTTAGCCAATATCAGTTGGAACATGTGAAAAGTACAAAGTTTAAAATTTTGGTCATGATTGCACGTTCTACTGAGGTTACAAAAAAATACCTACAACTTGTCAAATTTTACAAAAACTTCTTCATCTAATATGCTTTACATTGATATATCCAGGTTTTTAAATAACGTTCTAATAGAGTTGAAAAATAACAATTGAATGTTCGAAAACGTGAGCTAAGGTAAATTTAAAGGGGGGGGGTAGAAATAAAAAAAATTAGAACTCGCTTTTAAAAATAAAAATGACACTTGTTTGACCGGTTGAATGAAAAATGCTGGATGGGATCGAAGTTTAAACAATATCATCACAGAATGTATCAGGTAGGGTGTATTACTGAAAGATAATAATTTTTATTAATATTAATATTATTTTACAAAGCAAGTTCTATTTTTTTTATTTCTACCCCCCTCCTTCAAATTTACCTTAGCTCACGTTTTCGCACACTCAATTGTTATTTTTCAACTCTACTAGCACAATTAATTAAGGTTTTTAGTTGAGATAAAAAAAGTCAATGGCACGAGCGGGATTCGAACTCACGATCTTCGGCTTGATACGCCGCTGCTCTATACCACTTGAGCTATCGTGACCTTGATCCACTCGGTTCCTCATTTGTTGTTAGGTGCTTGCTACAAGAAGAACCATTGCATTTTATTGTATGAAGCTCTCTGGTATGGTTTATGTGAGATTACAGATGTGTCATTTTTATTTTACAAAGCAAGTTCTAATTGATTTATGTCTAACCTCCTTCATATTTCCCTTAGCTGACGTTTTCGAACATTCAACTGTCATTTTTCAACTCTACTAGAACGTTATTTAAAAACCTGGATTTATCAACGTAAAGCATATTAGATGAAGAAGTTTTTGTAAAATTTGACAAGTTGTAGGTATTTTTTCGTTGATGAATTGATCGTTTCGTTGATCATTAAAGTAGTTGTTCATATAATCAGTGGTCAGATTTGTCAAAAATGTGGCACAATAATATTCAGCTCTATTGCATATATAGAATATATTTCGGCACTCACACGTCCCATCTTTTTTCGAGTCTGGTGAAAGTTCTCGCTGAAGAGGAGACGTGTGAGGCCCGAAATGTATTATGTATATGGAAGAGAGCTGGACTTGGAATTATTGTACCTTTTGGTTGTACCATTAGGTATTGATATTTACTGTGAACGATTAACGCTTGAATACACATTGATGAAAACGCTCTCAAATGTCCCGCAAACAAGATGGTTTCTTTGATGGCACTTTCAGAACCCATGTGGCTTTGAGAATAGTAAAGGACTTAAATTTTGCGGGATATGTGGTTTAACCATCAGGTTTACAAGCTGGGCATTATTAACGACTAACGCTTGAAAACAAATTCATAAAAAAAGCTCAAACTCGATACCTCCAGACGCCATGCGAATTCGAAGATAAGGACATCTGGCCTAGAAAAGCAGTTGTTCCATCAGGTAGGGCAGTTTGTTGTGATCGCTCTAAATTGGCCAGCTGGCAAGTTTTCTTCCTCCACCGATGAATTTTGTGGTACATACGTATTTACCACCAGATTCCTCAGTTAATAGGTATCACTAGATAGATCACAATCAAACCGATATCAAACATAAACAACTGTGCTGAATTGTGCGTTATAACTACTAAAGAGACTTGCTTCTTTTTTCAGCACCCAAATGGCTGTTTCCTCTAAGATCCCTTCGTGATAGGCGAAACGGTCAGATTGTAAATCAATCATAATTGACAATTTGAGAGAAGGGGGGCCTCTATCGGTCCCATCGCTTCTGAATCGTTGGTTTAAGTATTGTAATTGAGGATGACCAGGGCGGTGGAGTGGGTCAGAGCAATTAGCCGGAGCGGAGGCCGAATGCAGATCATCATGGGATCCACTCCACCGCTAATAACAGCAAAGCCTGCCTGTTCCTGACGTGGTGAAAAATCAAAAATTTAATGGAATTTTAAATTGATTTGTCTTGTTCCGGAATGAGGGACTCGAGGTAAAATGTATGAAGGAGAGGCTTGATGACACCGTGTCCCGGAAAAAATTGAAAATCCCTCAATCGTAAAGATTTATCTTTTACGAGAAGTACTTTTTCAGCTTGTGTCTCAACTAAATTTTCAGCTTATTTAAATGTTAAACTGTTTTAATTAATATTTATTAATACTTACTTTTTGTGCCTTATCCGCTGACATTTTTGTTCGATTTCCAGAGGTTTTATTAGAATGTAGAAAAAATATAAAAAATGGCCAAAATATCGAAAAGGTATTGTGGAAAATTTTGTTATTAAAGTCTTCTATTCAATATAAATTACATCTCACAGACTAGTTAATCTTCTAGTTCAATCCTCAGTGATAGAAAATTTTAGGTTCAAGTGAATCGATGGTAAAATCTATCTAAGAAGGAATGACGTGTGCTCGATTATTTTATTTATTTCATTTAAAGTCGCCATTTACTTCGTTTTCTAGAAATTGCTTAAGACAAAGTTTCGAAATTAGGCAAATGACGTAGACGACTGGTGAATAAAATGACGAGAGGGAGAGGGAGAGAGAGAGAGAGAGAGAGAGAGAGAGAGAGAGAGAGGAGAGAGAGAGACAGACAGACAGACAGGCAGAGACACAGAGCAAGCAATCAAAACTGGTTAAATTTATTTAAAAATAACATGTGTTTTGCTTGCTTCTTACCATTTTGCCCCTTGTTTATCTGGTCTTTCAGACGCGTTTCGATTTATCGCCATTTTTAGGTATGGGTATGTCACATGATTGGAAAAGTCCAAATTACGAGTTAATCTGTAGATCCTAAATCAATCTCTCTCTCTCTCTCTCTCTCTCTCTCTCTCTCTCTCTCTCACACACACACACACACACACACATCATATACACAAAAAAATAAAAATTATAATTAATTAAGGTTTTTTGGTTGGGATAAAAAAGTGAATGGCACGAGCGGGATTCGAACCACTCGGACACTAACTTCCCATCTCAACCGCACCTTTTGAATTTTCCCTCCTTTTTGCCATTTTTCAAATGTCGTGGAATCGGATTGGATGCTCGACGACAAATGAAATGGGCACGGAGAGCTTTAGTGAAGTATACTTCATTTTTAATCATTAAATTCACTAATTTCGTGGTCCGCTTGACCAATTAATATATTACAATTAATTAAGGTTTTTTGGTTGAGATAAAAAATTCAAAAGGTGGGGTTGAGATGGGAAGTTAGTGTCCGAGTGTATCGAGGTCACGATAGCTCAGATGTTCGAATTCCGCTCGTGCCATTCATTTTTTTATCTCAACCAAAAAACCTTAATTAATTGTAATATATTAATTGGTCAAGCGGAACCACGAAATTAGTGAAAGTAAAAATTAGATCTGAGCTTTATAGAGAGCCCCACAAATTATGCGATATAAAATACCCAGGCATATTTGGCAAATGACCAAAATGGCAACTCAAAGCAGGTCTGGGAATGCCTATCTACATATATTAGGGAAAACATAATAAACAATTCATTAGATTTCGCGGTCCGATTGACCAAATAACATCATTCAATTAATTAATCTTTATGTAAGGTTTTGGTCGAGATAAAAAAGTTAGTGTCACGAGCGGGATTGGAACCCACGATCTTCGGCGCTAAATACGCCGCTGCTGTACTACTTGAGCTATCGTGACTTTCATCTTGACCAGTACCTTACATAAAGATTAATTAATTGATAAACGTTATTCGGTCAATCGGACCACGAACTCTAATGAATTTAATATGTAAAATGAAGTATATCTTCACTAACGTTCTCCGTGGTCTTTTTTTTGTCGCCGAGAATCGAATAGATCACACCACGTTTGAATAGTGGCAAAAAGGAGGGAAAATTCGAGAGGGAGGTTGAGATGGGAAGTTGGTGTCCGAGTGGGTCAAAGTCACGATGGCTCAAGTGGTAGAGCAGCGGCGTATTTAGCCGAAGGTCGTGGGTTCGAATCCCGCTCGTATACTAACTTTTTATCTCGACCAATACCTTACGTAAAGATTAAGTAATAAACAATGTGGGTACTAGAAAACGAGGGGAATTCAATGAACAGGCTGACCAACTAGTAAAACCAGAAGAAGCCACCTCACGCCCTTTATATTATCGTATGAGTAGATGGTGATGTAATAATCAAAAAATTAATTTGAAAGAAAAGACAGATTATTAATAATATTTGGTCAAGCGGACCATGAAACCTAATAAAATTATTAATAAATTGGATAAGAAGAAATAGTGCTTATTTATTTAGGGATGACAGACACTCTTCTTGTTGAAATTATGAATTTTTATGTATAGAAAGGCTGGAGGAGCTTCACAAATGTCCAGGAGACCTGCTTTTTCCCGAAGAGCAAAATTTCTAGTTTGTGGTGAGAAAGGGGAGATCCATCCAATGAAATGGTTTATTTTTGAAAATGCAATGGTCATCTCCCAATAGAAACTTTTTTTTCCCTTTAGGGCATGGGCCACTCTCGAACCGCTTGGCTATTAAGCCTGCTTTTCCGTCGTAGCTAAATTCCTAAGTTGTGGTGAGAATGGGTAGCTCCATCAAGGAAACTGCTTATTTTTGAAAATGCAATGCTCATCTCCCAATAGATTCTCATTTTCCCGATTAGCTCCCGAAGCTCGAACTGCTTTGCTTTAAAGCCACTTTTGTTTTCAAACTTCTTCTCCAACGTGGGAAATGGACAAAGGTATGCTATTCCAAATGTTAGAATTTATTTTATCACAAACGACTTAAAACAACAAGTCCATTTCATCACAGTGATGATAGTAACCTAGGGTATGTTGCCAAATAAGTTAGATAAGCGATGAAATTTGATGGTAAATTCTATAGGTTTTTCATTTAAAAATATATTGAAATTAGTTTAATATTGCTATAGCCCGCATTGCTTGTATCCTCAAAATTGGGAAGAACTGTAAGAAAATATAGTTTAAAATATCGAATAATGAACGAGTATTTCTTATGTGCGCATATTTGCAATTGTCTGTGCTTATTTTCTTTCAAAAACCTACCTTGGGGAATTAACAAAGTATCGGCTAATAATTAATAATTTCAACTTTTTCCTTTCTTTTTAAGTTATGAAATGTCGTTACTGATGAAGGTGCGCATGAAGCGTAGTTAATTTGTGCCGTCATGAGTTTCTCTTGCTGAATAATTTGATATTTCAATGGTTTTAAAATGTAAATTTTTTGTACTTTTAGCATGTCGTAAGTAACTTCAAGTCTGTATTGTTGAGCGTGCGTGATTTGCCGAAAGTCCTTATTGTTACTAAATGATTTTTTTGTTATTTTTCCTCCTGCATGTTCTAGGTATTTTGATCTACATTAGCATATTATTGTGTATACATTTTTGTCTATTGGGTTAATTTTGTTCATGGCAGTTAGAGAATACCACTGAATTGTATCTTTCCAAAAGTGGAGGATTAATTAATTAATTTTATGCTTCATTTATTTTGAATTTGTTTGTTTATTTCGTGATTTTTTGTTTTTTGTCACCCTATACAGGGTTTTGAAGAGTTGAACCAAAAAATCAAAATAAAAAGCCGATGGGCGTGGGTTCGAATCCCGCTCGTATACTAACTTTTTATCTCAGACAAAAACCTTAGATAAAATAATAATTATTTGGAATAGCTAATGTGGTCAAGCATGATCACTAAGAAATATGGATTAGTTTCAAAATAAAAAGATTTCTGTTTTTATTCATTCTTTACGGCGCAAAATGCTGTGTCATAATCATACAAATTAAAAATTAAACTACTTACGTAATTTGAGGGTATGATTTTGTATAGTAGTACGTTGTTTTGCTATGTAATCAACCGAGTGCATTAAAAGAATTGAAAATGTAAATGTAGATGGAAAGTGAGCCACCAAAACGTTCTCTTATCGAGAAACGTATAAATTTCCGAATGGACGAAACGCTGATGGACGCGTTATCTAATTCCAAAGGTTTTCATTTTTTAATGGAACGGGGGGAAAACGAGACTGGAGGGAAACATTTTCCCACTCAGCGCAACAATCCAGTTCATGCTTTATCTAATACGAACGGTATCAGAGCAGATGTGTCGGCTGAGGGGCGGAAGGGCCGTATTTTGTTTAATTTTTTTATCCCGCTGCTTCGATTGTTTATGCAGCTTGTTCCTGGCCGGCAGCATGAGTATCCCTGAGTTTAGGCGACACGAGCCGACCCTAATACCTGACCGGTGATAAGCCGTTTTTCATTCGGCCACGACGAGTGGGAGCTCGCATATGTGACTTGTTTTTAATTCGCCTCGACCGTCGAACATATGTTTCCACAAGACAAGAGACATGGGTCTTTTTAAACATTTATTTCCTTCCGTATAACACATTGATTTTATATAATTTTACAAAGTTTTATGTATGAAAAAGTGCCGTGTGTAGTGTTTATGTTAATTTATTTGAATGAATGTAATTTATTAGCGTGAAAGGAGCCTCGAGGAATATCGAGTACTCTGGGATGAATGTGTAACTTCTCGAGAGGAAACACACGTTGATTATCAGAGAAAGTAGAAAATGGAGTGGGTCCAACCATGCCCTGAGCAATTTCGAGCACTCTGGGGAAGTGAATATGACCATCCTTGGTTTGTACATATACAGAGTCTTTCCCGTATACTCGGTCGTCCTAAAAAGGACAATGGATCTTTAATGTCCGCACCTAGCCTATTCGGCCTTATCGGACGTTTTGATTCTCAAGAGGAGAGCTGACGCACCTCCGCATACGACAGGATTGTGTTATTGCCGCAGCATTGGTGTAGAGGCAGCTCAGCCCCGAAGGGCCAAGACAGCCTCGCTCCCCGCTTCCCCATTTCGAGTGGTCGGGTTTGCATTAAGCATCAGATCGTATGCCGCGCGCAAAGGGCTACCTAAGCCGAAATATATCAGCCCGGTCCTCCGCGGCATTCCCTAGATAGAGAAGGCCACTCGATCTCCCAGAGTATTGGGGCTTCCCTAGGGTAGAAACTACCGGATCCGCTCCGGCCGCGGTTTTGTTTAAAGTGAAATTGCTAACCACCCCCTAGAGGAGTACCGCCTACGGTAAAAGCCTCCAATCGAGCTACATATACAGGGTGTCTCTATATTCAATGCATGAATTCACCAGCACATTCTTCGCCCCGAATTTTTTTTTTAAACTTCGTATTGACCTCAATGCCCGCGACTTGATATAATTAATAATTTGCGGACACTCTCCATCAAGGTATGGTCTGGAAGAAGAAAACAAATTCAATTGTTACTACCAAGTTTACTAATTTCGTAGTCCGCTTGACCAATTACTACCAAGCTTTCGACCTAACAGGCTTGGCGAAGTTAGGACTGAGTCTGTTTTCAAGGAAATTTTAGATTGCGAGTAAAATCCGTAGATATATTTAAGATTGTTATTCCCTGATGATGACCTTAAAATATACGAAAAGCTTGGAAGTAACCAGAGGGTAGTAGCTGCCACAGAGAAGAGAGCGATTGCGAGAGAAGTTGAGCTGGAATTTGCTTTCTTCTTTAAGACCATCCGTTGGTCCAGAATGTTCGTGAGTGGAAAAGTGGTTGATATTTATAATACTGAAAACATTAAAAATTTGAACAGACCCATCCAAAACCTTTTTATAAGAGGCGGTCATTTGTTTCATAGCTACGCATGTCTGTAGAGAACACAATGACTGCTGGTGCAATTATTCGATTTATTTTTTATTTTAGTATTCGCTCCTATCGTCTAGCCAGGCATCGCTTTTGTACCATCTGTGCCTATGTCAATGCAATTAGACTTTGGAATTTCGTTAGTTATAAAAAAATCGTTCAACAAACAGAATATTTCGTGCATTGACAGAAAGTGATTTGCACAAGAGAAGACCCGCCTTTAAACACGCCGAGTATTCATAAAACAATAAAATACTCAATTCCGCGACGTCAGTTAATTCATTGATTTAGAAAGAAAATGAAATTGTGTTTGTTGCAAGAAACCAACAATTTTTCACATCATTTCATAAATCAAGTATCCTTTTTTGGCAGTAAGTTCATAATGGCACCGAACATGCAAGATACAATACGTTAAATACAGTTTTATGAGGGTTGCATGGATGGTATGAGATTTACATACCTGTGCCACTCGATAATTTATCAAGTAAGACGATTTTAGTGAATTTTCATTAACACTATTTGCATGAGTTTAATGAAGGTTAGAGAAGTAGCTAGTTAAGTGCCCTTTCTCAGGAAAAATCACTCTGTTTCTTCTGGAGTTCTGGGTGTGTATTCTCAAAATGACGACCCAATTTTACAGGAACATTGAACTGTTGGAAGGATTTTCGAGCAAATCACACACTGAGTGTCGTCAAACTTTATAAATCCCGTTGGTTCTTTCCGCTTTTTAGATATTCCAATCCCACAGGCTCTCCTGCGGCTACTCTGAGATTTTAGAATTTGAGCATGCTGGATCCTTCTGAGATGCTTCATCTGAAGGCTGTTCTTCATTTGGCTTGTCGTCAGTAAGGTCCTCCTAGGAATGTTGTCCTTCCATCAATTCCGATTCGTCGCTTTCCTGGCTGTGTTGGCAATGGAGAAATTGCATGCTTCCTCAGAGAATTTAGCCAACAATCCATATTGAAGTAAATAACTGATCAATGAGGATGACACAAATAGGAACAGCAATCACGAGAGAAGTTTGAGGATGAATCACATTTTCGAGAAACAACGCTTTTATATATATGTGTATATATATGTGTATATATATATATATATATATATATATATATATATATATATATATATATATATATATATATTCCTGCCAAAATTCCGGAGATAAATCAAATGGTTCATTTGAACTCAAATCAGTTACACTTTTAAACCATTTTGTAGAATTAAATAATATGAAAGATAAAATTTTAGAGCTTTTGTCTCATTTGAGTCAATAAAATGACCTGTTTTAAAATCAGTGAAATTATTACTAATTAAATTAACTATTTTTCGTGGTCCGTTTGAGCAATTAATTTTTTTTTTAATTTTACGAGGGTTCGCAACAGCAGAGGTCATATCAACCCTTGGAGTGTCGGTGTTTTTGAAAAAAAGCCCATTTGTAAGTATGTCGGTTCGAATGCAGGGCCGCTGGATTCGAACCCGGGACCTATACCTTACAGTGATGAGTGCCGTGTCAACGCCTAAACCGTTGCGGCCACCGACGCCCCAATTAATATCATTCAATTAATTAGTTTTACGTTGAGATAAAAAAGTCGGTGTCACGAGCGGGATTCGAACCCACGACCTTCGGCTTGATACGCTGCTACTCTACCACTTGAGCTATCTTGACTTCGGTCCCCTCGGGCACTGACTTCCCATCTCAACCTCACCTTTTGAATTTTCCCTCCTTTTTGCCATTTTTCAAATGTCGTGTAATCTGTTTGATTCTCGGCGACAAGTGAAATGGACACGGAGATCTTTAGTGAAGTATATTTTATTTTAATTAATTAAATTCACTATTTTTCATGGTCAGCTTGACCAATTAATATCATTCAGTTAATTATGGTTTTAAGTTGAGATAAAATTAATTAATAAAATATATATACAACATTGAGGGTGTTAGAGAAAAAGCAGCTCCAGGTAATGAAGGACCCCAGTATCAACAATGAAATTCATTGGAAACCGATCCGTATCACTTACCATGCCTATTTTGCTTACTTGTGCAAAAATAAACGTAGAATAAATAAATAAAAATAAAATAAAACTTTCGTTTTCGGTACTCATTGTTATTAAATTTTTAAATGTTATGTATTCATTTTACGTTTATTTTGTAATTACTAATTTTTTGAAGTCCCCTTAGTTAGGGTCGGTGGACAATAGTTTGGGAAACCTTACAGTAACGCGATAAATGTGAAAAATAAAACTGCTTAAAATCAATCTTTAATTGTTTCTTTAATATTTATTTATATTTATTATGTATGGTCTTGATCAAGATGAAAAGTTAGTGTCACAATTTGCATGTAAGCAATATAAACATAACATTCTATATTGTAACTACTTCTATAAATAAATCAACGGTGTTAGAAATACATTGGTTTGTGTGGTGATTAGTGACCGTTAATCGATAATTGTTCCGAAATCGTGAGATGCGAGATATGAAGGTTTCAGAAAAATATTTTCTTTATCGTGCCAACGTTTTGATCTTTATTGAGATCATCTTCAGGGCTCAAACTGTTTGTCTTCTGTGTAATTGTTCCATTCTTGCGTGTCGTGTTGGGAGTGCCCACCTAGTCCTAACAAACCTACATCACACCAGACCGCATCTCACGACTTCTGAATAAAAATACATTGATTCTTGAATCCATCGACAATATATGCATGTAGGGAGAAGATTATTTATTTGTATAGAGATTTAGTGGCGTAACTAAATAATAATTAATATTATGTATTAACTGTGTTGAAAAAGTAGAATGAGGATGTGTAAAAGTCGAAGTAATATATTTCTGTGTTTTCCCAAGAAGCTCGAAATCCCATCAAAGAAAACTCAAAACATCCAAAACAGTGAAGCCAGAGGGTAGTAGCTGCCACAGGGAAGAAAGCTCCACGTAGAGCATGGGGAGGTTTTCAAAAGATCAGTGGTATCAAAAGGATAGTAACTGGTGAGTCAGTGGTTGGAGGAGTTGGTCATGAGTCAGTTACGGCTTAGAGTTTAAAGTCAATCACTATGGAGTGAGTGACCGACTTCATCCATTACACCTCTCTGTTTTTCTATCTATTTACTATCTGAAATCTATAAAAATATCTATCAATATATGTTTAGCGGTCATAATAGACCGTATTAATTTTTCTTTTTATCTAAGATCTTAGTTGAGGGAAAAATCAAAGGTTGAAGGTGGAGGTGAAGAGTTGGTGTCCGAGTGGATCGAAGTCACGATAGCTCAAGTGGTTAGAGCAGCGGCGTATTGAGTAAAAGGTCGTGGGTTCGAATCCGGCTTGTCACACTTTTCAGCTCAACTAAGTCTTTAGATAAAAATAATAATTAATTGCTATGAAAATATTATTTTGGGGTTCTTCATATTTATGTACTCAGACCATTACAATTTCTCAAATTGTAGATATCGACCTGTGCCTAAGAACAATGCAAAAGCAATACTTTACAGTAAATGTGTTTTAGAAGCTGCCCCCTTTAATGGTGTGATCATTAATTGACTTAATGAGTACGTCATCAATTACCAAAGGTACGCCTGCATTTGAATATTAGCATTAATAATATATTTTTACTAAAAGAGTTGATCGTAGTATATATGAAACTTGTCGTTTTTAGAGGGTCCGGCTAAATATTTTTTCGTCTAATTTCAAATTTTTATCTTGTCTGTAAAAAAATTATAAAGGTTACCTAAGGCTCAGCTCAACTTCTAAATTTGCGACGCTATACATAGTGTCATCATGGATGTTTTACGAAGAAAACAACGGTGCAATCGAATTTTAAATTGGTCAAAAAATGACAACGTTATCGCAAAACTTCCTTTATTATTTGTAGGGGTCTTAACTTGAGTCCGGAGTGTCGATACGAAAGGTAACCACAAGTGTATAAACATTTATTAAATAAAAATAGGAAGCAACTTAAATGGATGTTAAAAAATAAAAGATACCTGTATAAATATAATGCAAAAAATTGCCTTTTAGCGATATCCCTACAATTATTATTTCAAGGTATAATAATACAGAACAGATTCTCATATGTTAGAGATTAAATGACATAATATTTTTAAAAAAACTCATTTACAAGTACTCTGATTATTTGAGTACCTCTGATATTCGAATCTAGAGAACTTGACAGTTAATGGGCGACGGGTCCCATCTTCCGTACTTGATCTCTACAATCTGGCCCTCACATGTTAAAAATGAAATAAAAAATATGAGCACATCATTTGAAACGATTTTCCTGGAAAACCATTTAAAATATGACCACATCATTTTAAACGATTTTCCTGGAAAACCATTTAAAATATGAGCACATCATTTGAAACGATTTTCCTGGAAAACCATTTAAAATATGAGCACATCATTTTAAACGATTTTCCTGGAAAACCATGGTACAATAGGATTTTAAATTGGTCAAAAATGACAATGTTATTGCAAAACATTAAAAAAACAGTAATTTGGTTTGCTATTTATTAATCACATTTCATGTTCGAACTGCCGTAAAAATGCAAAGTTTTGCTCTTTTTAACCACTCTTCACCGATGCTCAGAGCGATAGAATCAAGGGAGATGGATGGACAAGCATTGACTAACACATTTACTACCTTTGCCGCAGTTCTTCAACTGAGGTCGCTGGGCTATGATTGGCGTAGACACTGATTTTAAATAGCTCCACAGAAAATAGTCAAGCGGAGTTACATCGGGTGACCGAGGTGGCCCACTGATCAGGGTCCACCGAACCCGGAATTGACGATTCAAATGACGTCTCAAATGAAACGAATTGTGTGCCGGGCATACATGTTGGTAAAACCTCCCTCAAAAAATTGATAAACTGAGCACCATTTAATTTATTTTCGTAGAAATATGGCCCAATTAATTTATTTCCAAGAAGTCCGCACCAAACGTTGTTACAGTGAAACATGTGATGATGACGGAGAGTGCGCAGTTCGAAAAGTCAAAGGGTTTAATATGCCATTAGAGGTGAACTTGGATTCATCAGTTCATAGGATATATAAAAGAACGTTTTCTTCTGCCACCAAAATCGACAATTGCGCAAGGAACGTTAGACACCTGTCAAAATCAGATTCCCGAAGTCTCAGGACAAAATGAGAGCGAAACGGCTTAAAATTGGAAGTCTGGACTACATATCCAATTTTATTTTTTTGAAAAACCCCTTCAACATTTCGGAGAGAAGAATAAGAATAATCCAATACGAAATTATTGGAATTAGTAACGAAACAAACGAAATGTGTTTTTTCAAACTTTTTGCCATAATTTGTCAATTTTTGACCAATTTAAAATCCGATTGCACTGTTCTTTTTAGCGTAAAAATCCTTTACAACAATTATGTGTAAGGATGTACAGAGTCGGATTTAAAATGTTGAAGTTGAACTGGGCCTGTGGTACCTAGTATATTTTTTCACCAAAAAAAGGTAAACATTTGAAACTAGACTAAAAAATATTAAAACTTGTTTTTTGTTTTTTGTGATAGCTTCATTGGTTCAAGTTCGTTTTCAAATTCAGCCGGGCCATCTAAAATGTACATCCTGTATATAATTTTTCATAAATTGCTTGGATATGACGATAGCGGGCGTGTAGGACAATCAAATATTTTAATTTGGGAGGGATTTACAAGGGATCGTTAATACGCAAAATATAAATATGACTTGAGAATGTTGGAAGTTTTACTTTTAGTGTTAGCAGGAGAATAAATGTATGATACTTTTATAGGGGCCGGGACGGTGTTAGAACAGAATGAAGGTTGGTGTGAGTATAGCTGGTTGGAAAGAGCCACTCTCTAGATTTCCGCAAAACTTCCGTCCGCCATAAACTAGAGCTCTCGTGATCTGTCTCACAGCGTTATACAGCTCCTCCACTGATGCATCACTTTTAGCACGCACCTCTTTTATTGTTCCCGATTTATATCCTTTCTCTTTATTTTTCTTCAACTATTCTCTTGTGTTTTCTTCCGACCGGCAAGGCTTAAAACCGAAAATGGCCCGAAGAGACAGGAACTCCGGCTATCTAAAGCTCGCCTTCCCCCCTCGCCCCTTTTTTTCATTATCTTAAGATAATGGGGTTGCCTTTCCAGCGTTGTTCTGGCACAGTTTCCGCTTTAAATTTGCTTTGATTTACTTTGTTTTCCTCTCGGATGGTGATGAATAAAGTTTTTTTCGACAACTGAATACTAAATCTTGAAAACGTATAACTTGCTCACTTGACAATTGACGAATTATGTTATAATAATTATTACAAAAATTATAACATATTTGTTTTGTAAAACGTTGACGGAGTTAGAATATTTTATTTAAAAAACACTATACTATTACGTCGACACTATTACCTTAATGTGAGTAGGAACCATCTTTTAAAAAAAGGACTAATAATAATAATAATAATAATTTGATTTAAATTTTTGGTCGACACAGAGAAAAATGTACAAAAGAAAACATTTAAAAAAAAATGATTCAGAAATAAATATTACAATTGATAATTTAATTTTTAATAATTACATTAATTACTAGCATACATTATAAACAATATTTTTGTTCTTCGTTTAATTTACAATAATATAGATATATAAATTATTTGGACCAGCAATTTAGAATGACAAGGCTTTAAAATATTTAAAAATTAAATTCTAATATTAACTCTTGGCGATAGTGCCAGGCGTGGCGCGCATATTTGATTAAATTTTTGTAATCATTAAGCAGTAAGTCAATAACCTGTGTCATATTCAATTTAGCAAAATTTAGGTGCAGAAGCCGAATCTACGATAGGATAGTGCATTTTGCAATAAAATGCACTGTCTTCTTTAACCTGGTCATTGCATAATGAACAAATTACATTTTCTCTAGCCCGAAAAGCTGCACCATTGAGATAAAGGAGGTCCCCTCTGATTTTGAATAACCACCTTCACTCGACCAATGACAAATCTTTAGACCTGTCCTTAGATAGGTTAAACATATTAAAATCATCTTGGTAAAGTTCCTTATAGAATAAAAAGCGCGAGGTTGATCTGACTTGTTCACGAAGTTTTTCACTGAAATTGACACTCAATTTTGTTTTAATTTCCTTAAACTGCAAAGGCCACTCATTCAAGTTATTTATATAAAATGATGAGTCACATGATACATCCCTACACATGCTATTCCAACGTTCAAACCACAATGCACCATGACTAACGACTTCCAGGGCTACTATTTTGGAAAGACGGTAAACAGGATGTTTCAAGAGTTTAAAGATGTAATTAAAATGAAGTTTGAAGGTATATAAAAATAACGGGTCAACTTTAGTCTCTAAATAAATCATAAAATTCGGGGTGGTTTTGGGAAGGGCAAATAACTTTTTAATGAAAAAGCGTTGAGTTTTTTCAAGCTGTTCAAATTTTTCAAAGCCACAGACTTGTATAACGTAACATAGTATCTAGCGGCAAACTGAGTGAAACAGTCTGAATTTCACTGGAAGGGAAATAAAATTTTGGGAAATTAAGTCGTGCCATATACAGTTCAGAGCCCGTTTCGCTGTAGACACTTTATTATTGATGTGATAATTGAAAGACAGACGAGGGTATAGCGTTACATCGAAATATTTATATTCCTTAACAATTTCAGTTTTTTTGTTATCGAAAAAAAATCGATCTTTAGCAGCCAGCCTTCCACCCCTCCTAAATACCATAATCTTCGATTTACTTAGATTAACCGATAAATTCCATTGAAGACAGTAGGATTTAAAAAAAGAAAAACGCTTATTTTTTTTTAAAAAGGTCTATTACCTCTTTTTACCAATAAGCAAACCGTTGAAATTCACGAAAAATAATTTTAGCTAGGATGCAAAATTGGAAATAAGTGACTATAAGTTTGGAATAAAGATAGCTTTCTTACGTAACTTGCTGGAAAGTTTCCGCTTTCAATTTTCTTTGATTTACTTTGTTTCCCACTACTATCTAAAGTCGCGACGCTTTATTTAACAATACCTAATTGCTAATTGTTTACGTATTACTATATTATAATGTTTTTTATTGGACTTTACACGTCATGCAAATTTAAAAGGTAGTCGATCTTCCTGACATGACAACGCAGGTGATCGGGGGCGTCAGTGGCCGCAACGGTTTAGGCGCTCATCACTGTAAGGTAAAGGCCCCGGGTTCGAATCCAGCGGCCCTGCAATCGAACCGCACATACTTACAAATGGAACACCGGCACCATGAGGGTTTATATTACCTCTGCTGTTCGAAAAAAAAAAAGTTAAAACGTCTTTTTCTTTCATTACATTAATATAATGTGGGAATTTTATGTGCCGATAAACAGCTGAGGTCATCGCAGGCCACCTGCTCGCCTTCTATTTCTTGTCTTTTACGCGTATTTTGTTTTAAAGTGCAGCCGTTTGATCGTCTCGGTCTGGTACTGTCTCTGCTTTTATATTTTCTATATTATATAATGTATATTATATTACATATTATATATTACTATAATGTATATTATATACTTCGCCTATGTCCTAAAATATTAGCCCCTCCCTAGCACCTCGGGTTGGCAACTACACAACAGACA
The DNA here is from genome assembly GCF_000648675.2 of Cimex lectularius. NCBI lineage: Eukaryota > Metazoa > Arthropoda > Insecta > Hemiptera > Cimicidae > Cimex > Cimex lectularius. The sequence continues at coordinate 690,057 of NW_019394224.1, forward strand.
CAGAACATACAATACGTATTTAAACCTACATCACCACCCGATACTATAGATGTCTGGTCACATTCACACCCCATACTACTCGATATTCCTCGGGGTTGTGTTGAACCCACTCAATCCTTGCTAATAATTTACTATTACTCTTCAGATCTCACACACTCATCCCAGAGTACTCGATTTTCTTCGTGGCTTCATTCAAGATAATAAATTACCCCGTTATATTACTGGTCCATTGACCAAATTACTTCTTTCAATTAATTATTATTTTTTGAAATGTTTTGGCGGAAACAAAAAAGTCCTTAAAGGACCATCTAAAAGAAGCAAAACATAATTTCACTTCAAATTTAAATACAATAGTTTCAGTAGTTCAACAAAGGGAGAGAACTAGACTGCTTTGAGAAATTTGAAATTAAAAAATGTAAAATTGAAAATGGAGATAAACGCATTAATAATATAATAGATTTTGATGTACCTTCCATTTTAAAGGTGTACATAAATAATATTAAACGTCCAAATAATTAAATTAATTATTTTAATTGTTATTATTTTTATAATAATTTAATAATATTAAGGTATATTCTAATTTTTTCTTTCGTCTTTAATCACTAATGTATAATAAATTTCTTACTGTATTTACCATTATAATATTTACTTGTGTTATTATTCCCGTTTTTCGCGCGTTCAAATCGAGCGCCATTAAAAAACCAGCTCCTCATTGGAACGTCGCGTTGGCGGGGGTATCGGCGGGTTCACTTTTGCAATTCATGTCGAGAGACGTGGTTGTAGAAATCCGTCAACCTGATGAAGATCTAAGGGCTCAAAATCCGGATCATTGGAAAACAACTTACTGTGTGTAGGAACTATCTTTTTTAAAAAAGGATTGAACACCGCACTCACTCCATCGTTCATCATTTCTAGGGAAAGGTTATGTTTTACTTTGCACTGTGAGTAGTCAAATTATAATTTTCTACTATAATTTAAGGAAAGATATTTTCAGCAAAAATGTAAATGTCAATTATTTTCTGTTTATTACTTTTTATCGTCCTCTTATCGAACTTGGCAATTTGTGTTACAAATAGTTATTAGCCGAGCCTCTTGAGGTTTGCAAGTGTTGAACATATAGAGTTTATTTCTTTATCTGTCTTAACCATTCGAACTTATTCTAAAGCAATGTTCAAGAGTTGACAGATGACCTACCACGAAAAATTTTTATATAATACTGTACATACTATAAAAGTATATACCACGAAATACTTTTTTATAAACTATCAAATATCTTAAAACTTTCGAAAGAATCTTTTGCAATCCAGGATCAATCTTATTGATCTTGGAATAATTTTTTAATCAGTTATTTACAATAAATTAAAAATTGCACCTCTTTTACACACACACACACACACACACACACACACACACACACACACACACACACACAGTGTGACTGACGATAAGTGTCGCAAATTTCAGGAGGTATTTCTACTTACCATATGCAACAAAAAACTTCCCATAAACCCCTGTCCCAATCGTTTTTTTAAGAACGAGGAAATTTTGCATTCTGTTAATTGTGATTCCGAAACCAGTACAGGTTGGTACTTCACGATGGAGAGTTTGGGATACTCTCTGTCGGGAAGGATTGTACCCTTACCATTTTACGAGGGTGCAAAATTTGGATCGAAATGACCAGCAGCGAGTTGATTTTTCCTTATCTGCAATCAATTCGCTGTTTGTCTTCCCTCGTTCGTCGAATGAACCAGTTTCTCTCAGCCTCTGATGCAGTCGTTGGAAGGTGCGATCTGCTGGAACGGTTCGGATAACGAGCTTAGTATTCTCTCCTTACAGCAGTGGCATTACCGTTGCAGTAACCGTAAATAAAATTCATATCAGCAAGATGTTCATTAAGGAACAAAGGCATAATTCAAATCACCAACCTGAGGACATTGTCAGATAACAACATAAAGCAAACTAAATAAGTGACATGAAAGTCAAGAACTTGACCGATTTTCTGGAAAACCTGAGTGAGCCCTCTTCATCTACACCACTTTCCTTCAATAAAATGCAAAATTGTTGGGCCTTCCAGAAGTGTAATTCAAAAAGGTGGGTATACAACTAGAAGCTAATTGAATGGTGAACTTTTAAGGGAATTGGCAAAGCTTAAGGAGCATTAACGGTAATCAATACATTTTCAAAAATTCCAAATTTCGACATTTTTTCTGAATTTTTCGTCTGTAATTTTTTTTGTCAATTCTCCGAAGTAAATAAGTTTTCTTAAGCGGCCCATAGACGATCAATATTATTGCACAATATTTTGGGTTGTGCAATTTAGTTGATCGTTTGTAAACGATATTGAAAGTTTGTGCAATACATTGCATGATTGACGAAAAGTTGAAAATATATTGTGCAACCTGGAAAATATTGCACCGTCTGTTGGCATTATTGCGCAATATCAGTCAGTTTGTAAAGTATCAACAAGTGGTACAGTTCAATGCACAAATAAAATTTTGTACAATATTATTGAACGTTAAGGGGCAACCGTCAAATTATTGTGCAATCTATATTGTACAATAATATTGACCGTCTATGGGCCACTCAGCAAATTTAACGTTCTTTCAGATAGCACGAACCAGGTTTTCTACAGCCAGTAATTCTGAAGTTTATAAGCAATTTAGTTGACCTAAGTCGAAAAATAAAAAAACTACCCAATACGTGAAATTTCTTATTTACCTTTGAGATTGAGACAGGGATTTATGGGAAGTTTTTTGTTATAGATTAGAAACATCTGAAATTTCACCCTGTATATATGAATAAGGTATCATGTACAGAATTCTATTGTTTGTGAATATGTATTACTATTGTTAATTATAAATCGATCATTGATCTCCCTCGTCACTCGAGGAAATTTCGGTTACCACGTGGAAAAAACAAGGAGGAGAAAATCATGTAATGTAAAAAGAGATGTTGAAAGTATATTAATATTTTATGCGTTGTATATCAGAAAAACCTCTGGTCGACTCTGTCGATTTATGGCTTGACCAATAATTTGTTGTATCTGTTTTGTAGTGCCCTTGAGTAGGGTTTATTATAAGTGGAAAGCTTGGCTAGCTTAAAAACGTGTTTTTCTTGGCCCATTATCCTGATCCTTTACACATGTAACTAGAGTGTTTTTCTCAAACGTGAATTCATTAATTTTACCATGCTATGATAAAAGAACAAATTTTACTTAAAAATCCGCAGACACGTGTAATACTTTGTACAAAGTGCCGTTGCTTTAAGTTAAAATTAGATTCCCTCACCGTCGGTCAAAAATATTTTTTTAAAAAAGCAGCCTTTTTCGTTTTTTCCGCAAAGAACGGTCTTTTAATTCAATACTCAACGGTGAGTGGTATCTGAAATGTGGTTTCAGACCATAACACAGAAGGCTAGAATTGAGCAGCGAGCAAATCCAATGACCAGAGAAGCACAAAGCCACAAAAGGTAACGACATTTTCTTAAAATTGCGTTAAAACGGCCAAGCTATAGCATAAACCGGTAATTAGACCGGGTGGAATTTAATGATGGCCGCTGTAACCATGAAATGTGGTTTTTCATATGAAAGCGACCCTGTTTTTTTGTCTAACAAAAAATATCTCCCTTCGTAATTAAGTTTGGTGGCTTTATAGGTGCATTTTACTCTCTTTGCGAAACAACCGCTGATATTCATCAATTTATTAAACACATAACATTCATATATCTTTTAAAATGTATTTACTTTATAATAAATTCATCAGAGTTCGTGGTCCGATTGACCGAATAACGTTTTTCAATTGATTAACCTTTATATAAGGTATTGGTTGAAATAAAAAAATCTTTGTCACGAGCAGGATTCGAACCCACGACCTTCGGCTAAATGCGCCGCTGCTCTACCACTTGAGCTATCTTGACTTCAATCCACTCGGACACCAACTTCCCATCTAAACCCACCTCAAGTCACGATAGCTCAAGAAAAGAGCCGTAGCGTATTTAGCCGAAGGTCGCGGGTTCGAATCCCGCTCGTCACACTAACTTTTAGATTTCAACCAAAACCTAATACATCTTAATAATACATTTGTCTTGATGAATATCATATTTGCGTACTAAAATATCTATAATAGCTTACATAAGTATATAATTATGTTTTCATACTTGTTCCATGCTTTAATCCTATTACTCATTTTTCATATCACCAGCTCTGTCTCGCTCTCTCTCTCTCTCTCTCTCTCTCTCTCTCTCTCTCTCTCTCTCTCTCTCTCTCTCTCTCTCTCTCTCNACACACACACACACACACACACACACACACACGCACGCACGCACGCACGCACGCACGCACGCACGCGCGCGCGCGCGCGCGCACACACACACACACACACACACACACACACACACACACAAACGAACGAACAAGCAAACATATACACAGAATATCTTTCGCATCCTCTACGTGAGAAACTACAAACGTTTCTAGTCGGCGGGTATCAGATTGGGGTGTTGCATGTAAGCAATATAAACATAATATGCTATTAATTAATCTTTATTTAAGATATTGGTTGAAGTGAAAAAGTTAGTGTCACGAGCGAAATTCGAACCCACGACCTTCGGCTAAATAAGCCGCTACTCTACCACCTGAGCTATCGTGACTTCGATCCACTCGGACACCAACTTCTCATCTCAACCCACCTCAAGTCACGATTCAAGTGGTACAGCAGCCGCATATTTAACTGAGAGTCGTGGGTTCGAATCCCGGTCGTGAAACTGACTTTTTTCTCAACCAATACCTTATATAAAGATTTTTAATAAATGTTCAAGGGAAAAGTTTTAATATGAATTATTCTTTTCCAGTCTTTAAATAATAAACATTGATAAAAGCTATAAATGTAACTATGTTTAAATATCTTTTTACAAATGTGTTTCTTTTTTTGGCGAGCCGTAGGAATCGAAGGAATTCCTTGGTAGGTCTGCAGATCATGCATAAACGAGAAAGTCAAAGGACGGTAGTGGTATTATCAAAGTAGGAGGGACATCCTATTGAGATTGAGAATGCGAGTTAGAAAGGGCTTTGTTCGTGAGAGGGGCTGAAGGATCCTCGTTCCAAAGTATGAATACTATATATCCTACTATATATCCCGTTGCGGTACGACCCCCCCCCCCTTTCATCACGAATATCCCCGTCGTGATATTCCTCAATTTACACGGGGGTCTGCCCTCCCGCCGACGCGCACAATCCGGCCCCAGTTTTACTTACTGCAGGGAATAGAAAACAGCCGGCAGCCGTTCAAACAATTTATCGCTTATAGCTTCCCTTATCCTCACCTTCGCGCTTATCCCACTTATCCTCCCCAAGTCCCGCGGATGTAGGCCTATTTTAATCTAATCTCACTGCACACGTTTTCAGGTCGTAACATTGAACTTTTCCCTTTACCTTGACCTGCCAATTAAATTTTTATTTAATTCGTTACTCATATATGCTTCAGATTAAAATTAGCTTTTTTTCTAAGCCAATTGCTACGTGAGGACATTTCTATTTTTCAATATACACTGCAGACATTCCTATACATGTTCACATATCAATACATACATTCGCTGATGATACAGCGATTCTTACACGTAATTCAGACCCCTCAATTAATACTCGATTCTTACAACAACACCTGAATAGATTAGCAGTATGGTTCACAAAGTGAAGAAAGAAGATAAACCTAACAAAAAGCATGCAGATAAATTTTATCTTATGTAAAAATGTCTGTCCTGCTGTGAGGAGAATCCCATTGTCTAGCACTGACCTTACGAGTTATCTTGGAATTTTCATGGATAAACGACTGACTTGGAATCCCCATACAAGACTGAAAATAAGAAAACAAGCCGACGTTATAAATTATTAAAAAGACTTCTTGATTCACGATGAAAATTAGACATTGAAAACAAATTAATTTCAATAGTTTTCGTGGTACGATAATAGATGAGATAAAAAAGTCAGTGTCACGAGCGGGATTCGAACCCACGACCTTCGGCTAGATACGCCGCTCTCTGCCACTTGAGCTATCGTGACTTCGATCCACTCGGACACTAACTTCCAATCTCAACCCCACCTTCTGAATTTTCCCTCCTTTTTGCCATTTTTCAAATGTCGTGTAATCTATTTGATTCTCGGCGACAAATGAAATGGCCACGGAGAGCTGTACTGAAGGTATACTTCATTTAAACTTTTTAAATTCATTAGTTTCGTGGTCCGCTTGACCAAATTATATATTTCAATTAGTTAAGGTTTTTAGTTGAGATAAAAAAGTCAGTGTCACGAGCTGGATTCGAACAATCTTCGGCTAGATACGCCGCTGCTCTACCACTTTAGCTATCGTGACCTCGATCCACTCCACTGAAAAATGGAAAAATGGCTTGATTGAAAACAAACTTTTCTTTACAGTACAATGATTAGACCTGTCTGGGCGTACTGTTGTGAAATGTTGGGCTCAACCAAGGAAATTAATCCTATCTAAAATTCTCCATCAAATTATAACTGTGAAATTTTTACGTTTCAAATTACACTATCCATAATGATGTTTTCTTATATTTCGACCTCAACAGTTTAACTTATGATTTTTGCTTCTTGAAAGTGGGATAGTTTTTATCCACAACGATTCAGATTTATTTTAATCCTTCCTCAGGTGAATTAACGCAATGGTTAAAACAGTGGTCGTCAGTCATTAATATTTTATAACAGTTTGTTTAAAAAAGAACCCCAAACTATCCATAATGACCTATACATCCCGTTTGTACATGAGCTCGTCAAAACCCGCAATAAAAAATTTCATCACTCACTGAACATACACATCTTTTAGTACGACTTTTATCATTTCCAACCCTACCTGAAAATCCTCCAAAACGATTGAACTGAAAGCGACCCCGAGATCTTCTCATTGAGTGATTCTCATAATTTTTTTTTACTGAGGCTTCCGACATCTGGGTCATTTTAGCCCCCAACTAGTCAATATTCTATTCACACTTTCAAACACTACATTCATACAAATAAATACATCCATAGAATACACTCATTCCGTTTGGTCGGTGGTGTACTTGATATTCCTCCACCGACCTATACTCAAACTAATCTAGATTGGGGTCGATGGAGTACTTTTATAAATTCCGCTATCGACCCCGAACACACACTCATGCTCCCTCAACGTTCGAGGGGCGATGATGATGTTATATTTCAACCTCACCCCTCGCCATTCGTGCTAATAGATACACGCACTCAGACAAAACATATAGACACGTAAGACATGTTATATACAATAAAAAAAAAAATTTCTCCTAAAAAACAGAACAGGGGACTCTGAAACTCGCTGCAGTGCCCGAGTACCATGTTCACATTGGGTGGCATGCCTACACGCTCCCTGTAAGGAGCCAAGGCGTGGCATGTTTGGACTGGAATGTTGGCATGTCGTACACATCGAGCAACCTTTCTCTGCACTAGGGGCACCTGTGCGGGCTTTGGCCCAAGAGCAGGTGCCCGTGTGTCAACCGTGTATGGTCTATTCTTAATCGCGTAAGGACGATTCCTTGTTTCCGGCTCAGGTTCTCGGGGGGCCATCTACAAATTGTGTTCTTGACGCGCAACAGCCTCGCGGACGACCCGGCCCACTGACGTTGCCATCTTTCTTTTATCATTTTTTTTACTGTTAGCTTGGAGACAGGGAGCCTGGTCGCGACGGTCCGGTCTGGAGGGTAGGACGTCCCGGCCTTTGCCGCCTCGTCCGCACGTTCATTACCTTCCAGTCCGACGTGTCCGGGGATCCAGACAATAACCACCGTTTTTCCGAAGCGCTTCAACGCGACGAATTTTTCCATCAACAGTACGACGAGAGGGTCCACAGAGAATCTGTCTAGCAGGGCTTTAAATTATTAACTCGTATCTTTGTCAGAACATGGAATCGCTATATATATATTTGGTTTTTTATTTTTCATTTATTTACTGGTTATATATTTAAGTTTAATTTTAAATGATACAGTGTTAATTATTTTTTGCAGGTGGGGTGAACGATGGGAAGAGGGAGCCACCAATTTACAGGAGCTGAATTAGTAAAACCGCCATGCAGCTCGTTCTAACTTGTCTTTTTTCCCTCCTCAGCTTCAAACTTGCTGGTAAGTGGTAAATTACTTCCAGATTTAAAAAAAAAATCTCCCTTACGGAAATTAACTCATATTATGAAAAACTGAATCTTAAAAAAATCAATAAGTTTTTATTACCAAAGCAAGTTTAGTGCAGAGCTGTAAATTATGAAAAGAACTACTCAGTTATCTTAAACGTGCTCCAAGTTAGTGGGGAAAAAACGGGCGGAAAGAAAGAGAGAGAAATCCTAAATTAAAGCAGGATAGCGATATCGGGAAAACGGGGGAGACGCTTTGAAAAACTGGGCAATGTCAACACCGTAATTCCTTTATCGGTTCGTATTAAAAAGCGTCTCCCTTTCTCTTTTTGCCCGAGAGAGCCCTGATAATCGTTTAACGACGGATTACAGGGTTTTAATGGAAAAACGATTGAAATCCTGATAATTCAGCCTAATTTAAACCTTTAAATCATAGCGGAAGGAATTTTTCATCCAAAGTTAATTTATACTAATTATCATGAAAATATGTTTTTTATTAAACTAGGAAAGTACATTATATATATATTTTTTTGCAAACTCAAAATTTGGTACTTTTTGGGGTATCGTCGTTACTGGACTGCTTTGTTGTTTCATGATTATACATGACAAATTGACGTACTCATAATGAAACTAACACAGTTATACAATACAAAACAATAAGGGAATAATACAATTTAGACAAAAAATATTTTAATTTTTGACTAAAAGATAAAATCTGTTTTAACTCCCTTTCTACAAATAAATGGATTAATGGAGCTGGCAAGGCGTAATTGGCCAACTGTACCAGCCATGATTAGAATGTATATATTCAAATAGGGTTGAGGGCACCCGAAAGTGATAATGTGACTACAGGGGATTGAATTTTGAGTTAGCTTCAATTTTCTTTTGGGCCCAAGATCAAATATTGATTTTTTCATTTTCATACGAAATGAGTTCCAGACGTTTTCGAACTAAAAAAAAAGACGTTTTGAACTATTTATACGATCTGATGGTGGATTCAACAAAAGATCTCATCCGTATATAATAAAAATACTTAGTATACACATATTTTTGAAACATAAAAAGCAAGTTTAATGACACCGTTTTATTCAGTCAAAAAGCATAGATTTTGATTTTCGGAAGGACGAGCACCACACGGTAACACGAGGTTTTTTCACGTAGCTAGTTGTTTGGAGCTATCTTTCTATGCAAATAAAGAAAGTATTATTTTTCACCTTTTCCAATTTGTAGGAATTTTTTGCTGAGCTGGTTGACATTTTCAAGGCGAATGACGTAAATTGCTCCCCGAACAAAAAAAATCATTTGTACTGATTCTGTCTACCCTAAAATATTTTAATACAAGGAATATATTAAGGTGGCCATTCATGATCGCTCCTAGCAGTCCAAACGGAGCGACGCCGTTCCAAAAACCACGTCAATGGCAAACTGAACTGTACACTGTACCTCTCTATCTACAACCCCATCTTCTCAAAATCCACCAAACATAACATACTTCACCTCCTTTTCCTCAAAAACCCATACCTTCCAGCTTTTTTGGGCTCTCTTCTCCGCCAGCTCTCGGAGTGAGCACACCCTCTATCGCCCGATCTCCCCAAAATGTTGCGCCATAGTAATTAACCACCGTGTAAGATCGCCCGGCTATTGCTTTCCTATGGACATTTATCGCCACGCGAATGTCCGCGTATTGACATTAGAATCGCCTCATCCTTAACTCCGCGTACATCCCATCTCCCGACTGCATGGTTCCAAACCTACCATCGCCATTTTCCCTTAATATCTCATCTCCCTTTATCCATCTACCATCATTATAATCCAACGAACGAATCCTCCATCATTTTCCCCTAAGACTCACGAGCATCGCCGCCTAGATTTCATCATCCGTCATCATCGTCATCGACGCTGCAGGAACCAGGCCTGTGCAATGGCCTAGTCATCGCCAAACAACTCACGATATCGCATTCCGAGACATTCACCGCTTTCCGGTCTTCATTGCCTGCAGAGGGATTCATTGCCTTTAGACCGTCATCGGTTTCATGTTTTCAATACGATCATCGGCCATCTGGTAAGCCATAGAAATTACATTAAACAGTGAGTCTTCAATTTCTCCTTTTGTTCATTGTTTATTCCTTCATTTAATTCTTCCTAAACTAACATCTCCTATCCAATCGGGAATTTTTCATTCCCGTTGGTGCCGAAACAATCTTGTTATTAATTTAAACTCCGGCGGTGTTCGCCGGCGCCATTTTGTATTTGGCTGTGGCGAACAATTGCAGTATTATTATTATTTTTCATTAATATTATTGTTTTCTGTACAATCATTTAACAATTTGTAAGTAGCGATCAATAAATGATATGGCAGGAACTTGACAAATCATGTGGTAGGGATGGGAGAGTTGGGATGTTGGAATGTCCAGTTTTTATGATTGACAGTTGAGGTTTAGGGTTGAGTTGTGAGGTCTAGTCGACTAGGAAGAGCTAGTGGATTGGTGTGGAAGTTGTGGACTCGAATATACTTCTGTCTGTCACAAACTGGATGTCTAGCTCATTGTGGATGGTTTGCCTAGTGACTAAAAGAGAGCGTTTAGGATGCGAAGGAGTCCTTTCGATTGAAAGGATTGGATTCTTTGGATTTTGGATGGCTTGGCTGAACCCCGCAGCGCGACTCCTTAATTCCAAATCTGTCTAATTAGCGTCTTGTATATTGTTCGTTTATTGGGTGTGGATTTGGTTCCAAGTAGGAGTCTGAGTGTTTGTATCTTTGGCTTAGTTCTTGTTGTTTATGTTTTATGTGTACGTTCCATACAAGTCTTCTGTCCAAGTAGAACGCAAAGTAGCGGATTGGGTTGGATGTGGAGATTAAAAACTGCTTGGGTTGCTTTTGCTGTAAGGATAGGGTCAGAATTTGAGGAGAGGTTTGCGGTGTCGTCCTCGAAGGTGCTATATTATAAGGAATGAAATTGCCGAAGAGGTGGCCAAAGTCTCCTCAGAAGTCAGGTACAATGAAGTAATAAACAGTGACCTCACGTCTTGTACAATACTAGATACTATGACCAAGAGAATGGAACAGCACAATAAATTATACGATTTAGTCATGTTTAATTCAATCATGAGGTATGATTAAATCATACAATGATTAATTTACTCATGACTAATTCAATCATGATTAAACTTCAATCAAAATTCTTAATCATGATTGAATTAGTTAGATTTTGCCCAACTCTGGCGACAATGACCAATTTACCAAAATCCAACAGACTCCGGATAAAAATTTTGAGATGAGAGTCGTGCTCAAGGCCGACCTTGAAAAAGTGTTATCATAAACGAAAACCAAAGTTACATAATTTTTCTACATGTCTATTTTATTACAATCAAGACCCCTCGATGGTGTATTTTCCAAATAATGTAGCAATCTCTCCTTTCAAGTGGAATAAATTTTAATTCAAAGAAATATTTTTTTATTTATTATATTCATCGGTTATGTAAACATATTTACTTTTCAAAGCGTAGCTTGTTCTAAGATTTTTTAATTTTGTTATATTATTATTATTATTGGGTTGTCCGGAAAATAATGCAGGATTTTAAGTTTTCATTAAAAAAAATCTATATAAAATATTCTGTTTACGTTTACAGGATTACTCATTT
>NW_019394225.1:0-26412 GCF_000648675.2 Cimex lectularius
AAATAAAAATTTAAGAATTTTTAACGTAAAATAATTTTTCATTGAAAAAAAAATCGCGAATTAATAAAAGAACCATTCATTTATTATATTTATTTATAGCTAAGTTTAAAAAATTTTAATTGTTATTAATTTTCATGTTGTATGTTATGTACGAAGAAGATTAATTATTATGGCAAAAACCTATATTATAATCGTTCAATTTTTGGTCAAGGTTTTGATGTGCTGAATGTGAACCGTTCATAAATTGTCAACGGATCGTCAACAGTTTACCGCAGCCTTCCAAGTGATCATAGATAACAGTGATGGTTGAATGAAAGGCAACCCAAAGTTTCAGGATGGATCAAAGATATTGTAGGGGTAAAGGGGTCGAATTACGCCATAGCAAAACCCCTTGGACGTTCAACTATATACCAAATAGAGGTCCATGCAATCCAACTCTGTCACAGGAGTTGATAAGCAAGAAAATGAAAGTTTATAGATCCCTTTCGGACATCTAGGTATCTCCATAAACATATGAACTAGTATTGAAGTGACTAAATTAGCTAATGGCCCTAGGAAGACAAGTTCCTCGAGGTTGGTTCCGGGACATGAAGGTATAGAAATAAATAGGCTGACCAACTAGACAGTAAAAGGGCAGTCCATAGGAATGAACCATAACACCAGAAAATTGAAGTTAGAAAAATGGATTGAGATAGAAATACTCAAGTAGTGGATAAAAGCGTCAGGTATGAGGCAAATATAGAGGTACTCCGGGAAAAAGCAATCTCTCGAGTGCTGAAAACATTCACTACACACAATATATGGTTGGAACAATGACTGATTTTTGAAAAGAAGGCCATAAATCACAATTATGTACAATTTAAAACCCTCTTTAGGAAGATGGGCTGGCGTTTCTTTCTGTTTCGGTGGACCGTTTTACTCCCTTGGGGAAAGAGTAAAATTTCATCTTTCCGTAAGTGATATCTTGTAATTGTATTGAATAGGAAAGGAGTCAATGAGCCAAATGCCCGGGGTTGTAAACAAGGGATAATTCAGGGTAGGTCGAGATTTACTGTTCAGTCGAGTCGGCATATTGCGTCTGAATATGGTTAACGTTTCGGAAAATGTCCCCTTCTAGTCGTCTCTTAATAAAGGGGCCACGCGTTCTTCCCCTAAACGGGCCGAAATTAACGGACACTTTAAAGTTTGATTTATGTTCATTTCATTTTACAAGGGGAGGGGAGGAGAATTCGGTTTGTTTATATGGAGGGGGAGAAAATAAATTCACTAAATATCTTTATTAGTATAGACCTAATTACTGATTTGTGATCGTTCAAAAGTGATGAAAACAAAATTATCACGTTTTTCACGGCAACATAACTTAAGAAAAAAGAAATTCATCGAAGATGATTTGGATTGTAGATTATATAAAAAAAGAAAGTAGAAATCTTGTTATGATCGCGGATTAAAATAAGGTTAAATTAAGTGAGAGACAGAAAGAGAGAAGAGAAAGCGAGAGAAAGAACTTGATAGAGAGTGAATAGAGTGAGATAGGATGAAAAGAGAGAGAGAGAGGGAGAGAGAGAGAGAGAGAGAGAGAGAGAGAGAGAGAGAGAGAGAAAGAGATGGAGAGAGAGTGAGAGGGAGAGAGAATAGAGCGAGATGGGCTGAAGGAAGGATAGAGAAAGAGAGCAGGTGATAGGGAGTGTGAGAGCAAAAAAAGAAAGCGAGAAATATGAAAAAGAACGAGAAAATAGAGAGAGAAGAACACGAGCGAGTGAGAAAGAGAGGGAGAGAGAGAAAGCGATAGAGAGAAAGAGAGAGTGTGTGTGAGAGTGAGAGGGAGAGAGAATAGAGCGAGATGGGCTGAAGGAAGGATAGAGAAAGAGAGCAGGAGATAGAGAGTGTGAGAGAAAAAAAGAAATGGAGAGATATGAAAAAAAACGAGAAAATAGAGAGAGAGAGAAGAACACGAGAGAGTGAAAGAGAGAGCGAGAGAGAGAAAGTGATAGTGAGTGAGAGAGAGAGAGAGAGAGAGAGAGAGAGAGTGAGGGAGAATAGAACGACATAGGATAAAAGAAGGATGCAGAAAGATAGCGGGATATAGATAGGGAGTGAGAGAGAGAAAAAAGAGAAACCGAGAGGGCGAAAAGAAAGAGAAAAAGAAAGAGAGAGAAGGGAGAGTGAGAGAGAAAGAGAATAGAGCGAGATAGGGTGAAAGAAGTATACAGAAAGAGAGCGGGAGATAGATAGAGAGGGCGAGAAAAAAAGAGAAAGGAAAAAGCACGAGATAGAAAAAGAAAGACAAAAGAGAATGTGAGAGAGAGAATAGAACGAGTTAGAGTCAAAGAAGGATAGAGAAAGGGAGCAGGAAATAGATAGGGCGAGAAAAAAAGAGAAAGGAAAAAGCGTGAGATAGAAAAGAGAAAGTGAGCGAGAATAGAACGAGATTGGGTAAAAGACGGATAAAGAAAGAGAACGGGAGATAGATAGAGTGAAAGAAAGAGAAAAGACAAAGCGAGAGATAGAATAAAGAAAGAGAAAATACTGATAGATAGAAAGAGAGAGAGAGAGTGAAAGAGAATGAAACACAAAAAAGTGAAAGAGAACGTGAAAGAGACAAAAAGAAATAGAGAGAGAGTGAGCGAGCGAGAGAAAAGTGTTTATGTTTTTATATCCCACATTTATTCTACCTGCTTGGTTGCACAATTTTTTATAAAATAAATATAACAAATAGTAAACTAGTTGTTATTTATTTACTAAAAATGAAAAAATAATTTATATGCACAGCAGACTTGTTATCTAAAAACGATTTTATTTGGGGCCTGAATAAGTTGCTGGGATCCTTCCAGGAAGTATTTATTTTGAAACATTTTCACAAATTAAATTAAATCCCGTCAGCAGATCAAACTTAATCGTTGAATTTTTAAAAAACAAATTTTCACATTAAGCAGAATTTTAAATTATATAAGCAACTCGGTTAATCGACAAAATTGTTTAGCTTCCATTGGAGTCGAAATGCCTTGCAAAAAAGGGCTCTTTAAGGGCGACCGTGTGGCCTAACGGATAAGGCGTCGGACTTCGGATCCGAAGATTGCAGGTTCGAATCCTGTCACGGTCGGCACTTTTTTTTGTTTATTTTTCTGTTTTTCAATTTTTTTCATTGTTTAGATGTAATTTTCCGATGGTTTCAATTAGAGGGTATGTCAAAGTGTCATTTTCTAATTTATAATAATGAATCTTGAACGAAAATGAGTCGTTTTTGTTGATATTGGTGAAATCAAAATGAATTTGAATGGGTATAGAATGGGTTTAGTCATGATAGCATATATTCTTCGATTGTAGTCCGTTTGAAAGAGAGTGCGCAATCTTAATATAAGCTGTGTTAGCAAGAAGGTTCGACTGGCAACTAATTTTGATGTGTTTTGGTGAATACTGGCCATCGGCGATGGAAGTAGAACTGAGTTGACGGAGCAGAACATTGGAATAAATACAACAGAGACTAACTAGAGTGAAATTTGATACTTAGAAAGAAGGATTAACGAATTTTCTTAGGACTTTTGATGCAAGAGTTAGAAAGCTTGGTTGATCCCCAAAGTTTGATACCGTAAGTCCACATAAGTTTGAAAAATAGTGGATATCAATTTTTTGAATTTAGTGGAAGTTTAGATGGTTTAGGGTGAATTTATAGTAAGTAGTTTGTCGAAGGTTAAATTTAAAAAAAAGTCATCGTCTTTACAACCTTGCAGCGTGATCAATATTGTTGGTCCATCTCAATTATTATCTAGAACTTAATTAAGCTTAAGGATTTTTACCAGATTCCAAAGCTTTGAATTAGTGTTCCTAAACTAAAAATATTTTCCAGTGTTTCTTCCGTAGAGGGGCCTTTTCAATGATTGAATTAAATACTCTGTTATAACCTTTTTTGGATATTTTGGATCATATTTCAAGGCACTGCATAGTTTATAAATGAGGTGAAGGGACATTTTGGAACGATTGCTGTATCGTCAAGCGGTGATGATTGTTTGTGGGATAATAGGTATCTCAGCAGTGTATATCGTGAAAAAGAGAGGTCCAAGAATCCTCTCTTGTGGAACGTCAGCTTGGGCCCTGTATTTGCATAAGTTTGTGAATTGTTGGCCTCTTCCTAGAGAAAGTTATGTGCTGGTGTTTTTTTTGATTTTGGACGTCTTCCATTGATGCAGCGGAGGTCGTTCTGATTGATGTCACGTTGCCCCTTTTACTATGTCAAACTTTGAAAACGATCAAAAAGGTAAAATTTTAGAATTAGCTGTGGGTAAAATAAACTTTAGCTTCAACAATGGACTCGGGTGCAAAATTCTGTAGGCATTTACTAACATGTTATTTGGAAAAATGAGTGATAAGTTGATGTTTTTGACGTTATCTACCACAATGATAGTTTCATAGAACACATAGAAAATCCAACGACGTTTTTCCCGAATTAATCGTCTTTATTTTAGTTTAAAACATTTCCTACAGGAGAGATGTCAAAAAGGCCTAAAGAACAACCGATAATGAGTAGGCTGTTGAAAAGTTGTTTTTCCTTGTGGACCTCGTTGCCTCGGCAGCGAGGGGCCGACCAGAGCAATTCTTATGGACACTAAATCTCGGTGGTAATAGCCCGGGACGGTTTCCTAATGTTTCGCCCGACCCTGTATATTTTCCTCCTCACCCCAGTGACCATCTAATTTATATCAATCACTTACATTAATACATATGCTTCCCCTTTGACAAGTCCGCGAAATTGGTTTCGACACATAAAAACAGCCTGGGAGAAATATGGGAAACGGACTGTTTCCAACGGCCGAGAGTTTCCATGCGATACAATCCTGAAGAAATGGCTGTAATCTTTTTTTCTTCTTCTTATAGTTATTCAGAATGTTTGAAACATAAAATACCCATTTTTCTGAAAATCAAGAATATCTGGAACGAAATTTTAAATAGTAACGCCTATAATTTTTCGCATAGAACATCTGTAATTTAAGGGTATTACAGAAATCATATCCAATTCTGATTATACACCGTATTTACCACTATATTCACTTAAATAACATTTATTTCTAAACGAAATTTATAAAAAAACCAAGAAGATTAGTAGAGATTTTCAGTATAATTTCTAATACAACGTGTAATTTGAGGATACTTACATATATTTACAGCCACATATTTACATTGAGGGGAGCAAATAATCAATATTACTCTCCTACTGCATTACCTACTCCTAAGAAAGGAGGTCGCGGGGTCATTTCCTCTTAAGACGTCTCATGGGATGATAATGGCTTCTGTTGGACAAGGCTCGGGCGAGACTACGGTGTGTTGAAAGAGATTATTGTGGAACTTGGTAAAATTTTGGGAAATTAATTTTTGGATAAATATGATAAATGGAATTTTAAGGTCGAAGTATTGCAGACATAATACAGAGCATCTATAATTGCTCACATGACTTTAGAGTGAGAGGATTGGAGACGTAGGATAATGGACGTTTCCATAACTGTCCAAAATTAATGAGAACAGAGAAAGAGCGAACAGGTTGAAATGATTCGATGAAGGTGATACAAAGGATCACCTGCTTGAAGGATTTTCAACTTAAAAAGAAGAATATCAATGTCAACTGTATATACAGCGTGAACACTATTTCGATTCTCAAGGGAATTAACAATAAAATCATAATAATGAAATAAATTGGTAATAGTGGATCTACCCCTTAAGAAACATGCTAAATGATGTTACCATATGATCGAAACCTCGAATCCTATCCAAGATACCTCCAGCATCCAAGCACATGATCTTATCGAAGACTGGTACAAAAAGTGTCGGACAAGACCGAATGAAGAAAAATGTACTCAGTAAATCCTCAAATACTTAGGACTATACCTAAACAAGTTCTAAACAGCTACAACTAAACAGCAGACTGACGTGGTGAAATTCCCATTTAAGAGACTCAACAGAAGAACTATGGGAAATTCGAGGTCTAAAATCTGACTTGATCGTCAAAACTAAACTAACCGATACTGCGACCGCTTTGGACATAATGAGAGGAACTGTGGGGCTCTGCCAAGCTATCTAACATCCAGCGCTTCCAATCCTTACAAAATCTTCAGACAACCTCCTTATTACGTCACCGACCTCACTATCCACAACGACCTAATATTTCTTTTGTTCTTTTGTTTTTTCTCGATTTTAAAAATTTCAAACCAACCCCTCGATCCATCGTAACCCTACTGCTCGAGCCCTATCACACGAAGAGAACACGCCAAAGGCTTCGATTCTTCCTTGCCCCTTCCCTCACACTGGTTTCTCATGGTACGTCTCCTCTGGGTTCAGCGCTGGCTAGTTAGTGCTGTGACCGTGTAAAAAAAAGTTTTGTAATCACATTTGTAATATGTTCGAGTAGGTGTGGGGAGGGAAGAATAGCAACCGTTTAGGTCTTGTTTCAGTCGTGTATGCTAATTTTAAGTTAAGCGTGAGTCTAGGTGGAACCGACGATAACGAACTCATGCGGATTTGGTGGTAGGAACATTGTTGTATATTGTTACAGAAGATTTGCTTTGGAGTGTAAATGTAACATGGACGCACTTGCTTTCATTTGTCTTAATTTCTAATGAGTACACAAATCTGCTATACACGTGATATGTCTCTGCAGATCCTCCGAAGCAACCGCAGGTTCGGGGTTAGAGGACAACACAGCTCGGCAGAAGATGTAAGGAGGGTGGTGAGAATAGTGGGATCATCTGCAGTATAAAGGATATAGAGAAATGGTCCGAGTAGAATGCCCTGCGATACCCCGTGGCCAGGAAAGTAGAATTCGGAGTAATCTGATCATTGACGGACCCGAAAGAACCGCTCTGTTATATAACAAGTAGAGGGTATTTGGAAGGCCTCGCTTTAATTTGTTCAGAAGGCCATATTCAATCAAACGCTTGTGCCACGTCAAGAAAAGCTACCTTACAATATCCTTTGTGCTCAAGGGAGGATATAAACAATTGATGGACTGAATGGTGGCAGAGAATGCCAGATTGATGGTCTGGGAGAAGGTTAAAGGAGTTAAATTTTGCCAGAAATCTTTTAAGGAGAAGTTTTTCACATACTTTGAACATGAAGGGAACTACACTAGTTGGACCATATGGCGAGGCTTTTTGAACTGGTTTGATAGATAATTCTAAAATAAAGGGAAATTTGGTAGTGCAGAATATACAGTTGTAGTGGAATACAATAGCGCAAGAGTAAACTCATATTAAAACAACCCTCACCATGACTGGCAAACGCACTGCTACAGTTATAGAGAGCTCAGAGGAATGATAAGAATACCGGTCACTGGCATCTGAAAAAACAGCCCCCCCCCATATCATCTTCGAATGTGAAACTTTCAAAGGAGTCATAACTTGGGATACAATGAAAATCCAGAGAAAGGAATTGTAGCAACCTAGCACTCCTTTTGAGAAGCATCGAGTCGATTGCACTGCACCGAGGTACTAGGAAAGTTCCGTAAGCCAGAAGGCTGCAGTATTTGGGGAACAAAACACCCCGACTTCCTAGTATCTTTCAATCATCATCATTAATACGGAAATAAACCTTACCAGACGTCCATGATGCTTTTGATATTTTTTGGGTAATCATGTTAACGTGATTCTTTAATCGATAGTTTGCAGTTATTTCAACGTCAATTAAGATGAAGATGACGAGGTCATCTGCGGAGGCAACTACGTCAGTTTTGCCATGAAAGTCTATTCATTTAACAGGGATGCGCGTCTAAAAATTAATTCTTATCGGACTTTCAGTTGATTAAGAATCGCACACCACCATGGAAAATTAAAGGAGGCGTTCTTCCGCATCCACCTTATTCCAGTATTGCTTCCAACAGATTTTTATCTATTTAGTCATTTAGCCAAAGCCTGAAAGGAGTTGCGTGGTTTTGCATTACACACGCACATGAGTTATTTTCCCTTCAAAAACATGACTTTTTACAAATAAAATTTATTTAAAAATCAAAAGATTAAATTGATTAAAGTGTTTACCTTTATAATAAACAAGATAAATGTTACAAAGGAAACAAGGAATATTATTTCATTTTTAAATGAAATTTTACAATGAGACATCGAATCCCCCTTATTTGTATTAATAACAAAGTATTTACTTAAAAGGGAAAGGGATAAACGTGGGACTAGGAAGAGCGAATACCAAGGATGATATCTATTGGCCAGTTCGGTTTAAGAGTATGACTAAGGTCAGAGAAGATAACAAGATAAATAGATGTCCCCTGGGAACAATATTGATTGAGGCTGGGAAGGCGATTACTATGGATTACACATATAAACCTCCGACCCCACCATCACAATTGATCATTGACCCCTAGACGCAAGTTCCTCCCAGATCTCCCCCTCGAAATTGAGTCGGATTCTTTGAAATTCCGTTTTATTTAACAGAGAATTAATTCGGACATAGGGTGAATGCCGGCCGTTTTTGTTGTCCGAAGAGGAGGAATCAAACTCAGAGGTTCAATTTATGCTAATACATAATAAAGCAGAAGGAAAAATATTTATCCTTTTACTTTTTATAAACTGTTAGAAAAGCTTTTCGTTTCATACAGGTTTCGATGATTTATTCTTGCTTTCGTTGATCATATTTGCATCATAGACTTGGCAAAAGACGGAACGAGTTTTCACCATATCTCTCCGAGTTCAAAGGGTATTCAATTCTGCATGGTGCCCTGCGATTCTTACGCAACTGAAAGTCAAATGAGAATTATTTTTGTGAGAGACGCCCCTGGTAACTGAAAAACCAACTCGCAATGTTGAAAGGCTCATGGTTATTGTGACACGTTTTTAAACTTGGACTGGTGTGGTTGCCTTTGCAGATGACCTCCTCATCCTCATCTTAATAATTTTTTGACTTTCAAATAACTGTAAGTATAACTCAATGAATAACGTATCTAGAAGGTATCAAATGCATTATCGACGACGACTAAGGCTTGTTGCAGTATTGAAGATGATGATGGATTTCTAGGAAGTCGGAGGTTTTTGTTGAGATAAATCTATTTATAAGTCACTGACGCGCATCCCTGTTAATTGAAACAGCCAAAAAACCGCCTACCTCATCCTCAGGGCCCATGTTGCTGGTTATTTTGACTCTAAATATGGATTTTCATGCCAAAACTGATGTGATTGCCTTTGTAGATGATGGTTTTTCACATTTGAATGACTCAGACAATAGCTGAAAGATATGAATTACGTCATCGACGTCTGCTGAGGTTTATGATGATGGCTATTAACAAGCCGTGGGTTCTGTTCCCTAAGCTTCGCAGCCTTCTGGCTTAAGCCAGAAACACACTTACCTGATGCTACCCCATGCGACGCTACCCGATGCTACCCGACGCAAATCCAAACTCCGATTTTCCATAAGGTTGCATTACCCCCGTGCACATCTACCCGATGCTACCCGACGCAAATCCAAACTCCGATTTTCCATAAGGTTGCATAACCCCCGTGCACTTCTACCCGATGTTATGCCACGCTAACCTACCCGACGCTCTGCGATCCCCACTGTCTAAATTTTCGTCGGATCGCATCGAGTACAGTCGAAGACAAAAGTACCGGACACTCATATTTTTATTCAAACTACATGTATTATTGTCGTTATATTAATTACAACATACTTNTTTTTTTTTTTTTAGTTCAATGCAATCGACGAGAACCTTGTTCTAAGGAGTGTTAGGTAATTGACGGACCTTGCTACAAACCCTTTCCCTGGGTTTTCTTGTTGTGCTTGTGTTCATTGAGCGGTTGTGTCGCATTCGAAGATGATATGGGCGACAGTTTCTTCCTCCTCATTGCATAGCCTACAAATGGGGTCATAATTGAATATATCCATGTTATGTAGATGTTTTCTCAATTGGCAGTGACCGGTAGTCCTATCACTTCTTTGGGGTTTAGCTGGGCAGAAGAAGCTCATAATAACCCACCCCTTCTAATCGGTCAAAATACACAGGATCTTGGGATACCGGCTTTTGACGTCGTTAACGGTGTGTCGCTGCGTTTTCCGCAGAATCCTCTCTGAATATTGTTCTACAATACCGACTTTTCACCTCCGTTATCGTTCTTCTTAAAAATGGGTTTATAAGGCATTTCAGGAGAGAACCGCATTGCTGCCCAATAAATTCTTAGTCACGTGTGAAAAACCCAATTATCACTCTAACAAACATATCCATCTGCTCTCAAATATGTTAAAACTTTCGTGCGAAATATGTTAAGTGTCTCTGCGAAGTGTGGCGTCGTTATTATTTGTGACAAAAGCTTTCATTTGTACGTCATCTTTCCGAACCGATCAAACCACATACCGACAATGCTTCCTAGTAAAGCGTCATCGCCGTTATAAATTTTTCCAGCAGTCTGAGCCCAGGTTATTCCTTTCCAGCAATAAAAAACCGATTAAATGACGAAGATAATATTAAATAATAATTCTCTCTCCTTTTTATCTTCTTTATTTAAGTGACTAAAAATACATTATCTTTCATTCGTTTTTAAATTAGCAAAACACCTATTAAAAATACAACTCGAACGAAACTCAGAATTAAAACACCTTAACTAATCCCTTTTTAGAGCATTAACAAAAAGACTAAATAAATATTGTTTCAAAACACAAGAAGGACAAAATCGAATTATTAAGCAACGATACAGACTTGTTTTACAAGCCATAACTATTATATTAAGGA
This sequence comes from Cimex lectularius, assembly GCF_000648675.2. Taxonomy (NCBI): domain Eukaryota; kingdom Metazoa; phylum Arthropoda; class Insecta; order Hemiptera; family Cimicidae; genus Cimex; species Cimex lectularius. The sequence continues at coordinate 10,709 of NW_019394225.1, forward strand.
TTAATATTTCAAATGGTATTAGTTTATGTGTTTGTTTAAATTATATACATATTTTTGCAATAAGTTTAATAGTGTATGTAATATTTTGATGGAACATGCAAAATTAAAAAAAAACAATTAGTAATATTAATTATTCCTAAAATTGATGTTCAGTAAAAAAATAATTTTGTCTTTATTTAACGGTGGCACAATGTTTCTGTTCCGGAAGAAAAATTTAAACCGCTGCGGACAGGATTCGAACCTGTGCGGGCAGAGCCCATTGGATTTCGAGTCCAACTCCTTAACCACTCGGACACCGCAGCTCTGGTAGAGGCCCATGCTAGATATCAAGTTGCATTCACCAGGAGCATAAGAAATAAATCGAAACCTCAAGAAGAATTTATTCTTGATAATTATTTATGAAAGAGGGTTGATTTTGAAGGTCCTGCTTTGATAAAAGACCGTCAGGTTCTGACATTTTATATGTACCATTAAAAAAGTTTTTTAAATTTATTTTAAAACTAATAAATAGGTGTTTATTGAGATCTCACATTTTTCTTCAGTTTAATTTTGACCAATAAATCAGAGCATTACTAACTTACATTAATAGTAATCAATAAATCATAAGCGGAGGAATAATTGGTACTGAGTTATTATAAACATTAATTCTTAAATGCAATAATGTTTTTCTATTTTGTTATTTCTACTTTTTTAAATAATAATATTTATTTGCGACCTGTAAATGAATTACACACATTACAAACGGTCCTTGACGTTATAAAATCCCGATAAAGCATAACACTAATGCCAGAACTGCACCCGGAGGAGACATGTGATATGAGAAGCCAGCCAATGCTGACACCCAATTTGTTATCGTGTTAAGGGCGAGAGGTCTCGGGTCCATAGTCGTTTCAGGCGACGTGGATGGTTTTTGGGAAGGAAGTGATGGAAAGGCCTTCAAGTAGGGTTAGGTTGGTTCAAAGATTGGAGTGAAACTTGATAAAACGGGATCGGATATTTGACAGGTTGGAGACACAGTAAGGAGTTTGGAGTATTTTTCTGATGACTTTTGATTGGAATGTCCGGATTCGTTGGATGCTATGTTGCTTGGGAGGGTACCCCGCAGTACGTATGTCCAAATAGGTCGAAGTTTTGTTTGATACGTACTTAGATTGTTCTTTAACGACAAGTCTGATTTCGGTACTATAAGTCCTTGTAGCGTTCAAATCGTCTACTTAGTTCTTATCGCTTTAGACTTGTGTGAGGATTCCACGTCGTTCTACTGCCTAAGTGTAGCTCTAAGTATTTTACTTGCACCATTCTTCAATAATAGGATTGGAGTTAGGAGATAAAATTAAGTATCGTCAATATTGAAAGGATTGTGTTGGGATGTATTGAAATCTCAGCAATGTAAATGATATAAAGGATGGGACCAAAAATGCTCCTTTGTGGGACATCCTTATTTAAGTGGGACATTTATCATGGGACCTGGTTAGGTCGGACATCGGAAAACTCGTCGCCGCATCTCAATCTTAAGCATTCTAAGTAAGAAAGGATTTTAGGATTTGGTAATAAGTAATGGGTAGGAGATGGACTGTTTATCTTTAAGCTATGTCAACAAGGTATAGATGTTCTCTGATAAGTGAGAAAATTAAGGATGAAATGTGCAAACAAGCTTCTTCATATGTTACCAGTAAAGTAAGTAAAAAGATGAGTGAAGGTATGTGGGAGGTTTATCTCAGGTTCATGATGATGCTCCCCAGCTTAAAAATATTCTTCCTTTCTTTTCCAGCCAGGACCCTTGTGGTGTGTGGTGTTGTTTAGTTCTAAGTACCGCACCTTGTTTTGTCCTAAGTACCTTACGAAATAAGTCCTACACTGTCGTCTTCTATTTCGTCTGTATCAAAAAACTGACAGTTCAGGAGCTTGATATTTTGGCAAGGTTGAATCTATGCTCGACACCAAGTTTCAGTCATTTATCTGTAGTTTAGAGGTAAGAGGAAGCAACCTAGGTATAAAGGATGAATTTCCTGTGATGGTGACTGAGTTGGCAAATCTAAAAGAAAAAAATAAAATTTTAAAAGAAGAAGTTTCATGCCTCACCATTTTGCAGAAAGAAACTGAAAAACTAATTCTATTTTTGGAGGGTCAGGCAAAAAAGAACAATGTTCTCATCAGGTGTGTTAGGTACCGCACGTCCGCAATTGATTGGGGGATATTATTGAAGTACACTGAAGGAGTGATATTTCAGGGGAGAGTTAAGGTTATGGGAGGATTTCACTTTAAACTTTTGTTTTACCATCAGAACCATGATGATGAAGGAAAGTCTTACTTTGACTTCCTCCCTTGGCCATCTACATCAACGCTTCACATACCTTCGAATTTTACAAACTTTAATCTTCAAAACTTACACAACTCGCCATGTTCTTAGACAATTTTTGGGGTGTTGCATACTCCCATTGGTAACAACATACGTGTATCTAATACTTTTCGACCAAGAACAACCAATTATCTTTTTCTCCACGTTAACCCTTCTAGTTTTGGTCGAGCCCCCTTACGAGAGCGATATCGTGTTGATTGGGATTATCAAGAAATTAATTTAATTAAAATATAAACTGTGCTACTAGTGTTGTTCGAAACAAATCAGATATTTCATTAGAATTTGTGTCTATATAAACAATTCTGACACGCAAAATGAGATTTCAATATCGCGTTTACATGAAATTATCATGAAAATATGTAAAAACTATGAATTTATAGTGTAAATGCCATAGTCACTTTATGTTAAAAAAATTGGTTTGTTATCCGGTTGCCTGTGCCGTCTTGACTTCCAATCATGACGGGTCTGCATAGCAGAAGTCGACTCGGCGCAATCCATACCCAAGAAAAGCAGTGAACCTTTTATTAGTAAATAAATATTTGCAATTGTATCATGCTTATATAAACAAATTTACCGAAAAAAATTGAAAATGCTATATTCGTAATTAACGATAGCGCTTTGAATAACATAATAAAATCTATAGTTTTATAGAAACTTATCATCTTTGGTCTCCTAATCCTCGCTGATTGGTGGTACGTTTTGTTGGGATTACAGTTGCCTTCAATTCTTAATTTAAATCACTTTTGTGATGTAAAAACATCCTTGCCCTAGACTATACACATAATAACAAGGACTAATCGACATCCATACAAGAGAATACATAACACTGTACCTAGACCTCACAGGCGTGGAATCCACACACTTTTTTGAAGCGACACGACAAATGGGACATCTCAGAAGACTGCTAGGACCAAAATCAGACTGTGAATGTCTCAGCGACTGTGGCAACTAATACCTTACACAACAATAATTCGGTTTATTTGGACATTTGGGGCAAAACTATGGGCTACCAAGAAGCCATCCAATGACCAGTGCATCGAAAAGTTCCAATGAAAAGTCGCCAGACAAATTATCCAACTCTTTACTACGTCTCTAACCTTACCATCCATAAAGACGATTTGATCCGTTCCAGCTTCCTGAAATACCACTTTAACCTTTCATCTCATCCTAACCCTTCTATCTACCCCATAATGCTCTATTTCGCCTTAAATGATGTTGGCCCAGAGTCATTTCACTTCAAGTCACTCCGTAATCCCTCGGCAGTGAGAGTACCAATCTAAGCTGGTTTCTCAAGACGTGTGTCCTCCAGGATCAGTGCTGACCATAGTGCAAATAAACAAATATCAACTTTTTTTTATCATTAGCATTTTTGTACTATAGTCTTGTTACCCTCACTTCTGTAATAAAAGTAATAAAATAAAGGATCGTCAGATATTTTTTTAGATGGGGACGCGACACAATTTAAATGCGCAGTTCAAAGAGGTGACGTGAGGTAAAGGTCAATTGTTAAGTAGGCATTCATGTCTTCATTAGCATGATAAAAGTGCGTAGGTGATTTTCGATGTTAACGACCAAAGCTTTTAATGCATGTTCAAAAGAGTACAAAACCATGCATGTTATAGCAAACTATGCAAATTCATTTGCGAATATTTTGGCAACAACAGCAAATGTAAAAGTTTGTTTATTTTGTTCTAGTCTTGTCTTCTATACATTCAATCTCTTCTGTGTTTATTTTGGGTGCAAAATCCTTTTCTGACACTCCGGATGTTAAATGTTTTCATGCTTTACATGTTTCAATTGATTTTTCCAGTAATAGGTTTAAATGAGATTCGGCTAGAATTGCTTTAATGCAAGATGGAGTTAGGTAAAAGTAAAGTAAAACTCTTCCGTCATACCCATGAGCTTACCCATGGGATCTGTTGGATGTCCCGACAAGGGGTCAAACCCCATTGCGGTTCATTTTTCATACTATCATTACAAAGTCGGGATTCGAACCCAGAGGCAGAAATATTAGGTAATAGATTACGCAGTGTAAAGCGAAATTTTCAAGTCGGATGACGCTCAACACCGCCTGCCATGGGTTAATTCTTCTTGTACTTCAGAGCAAGACACAGTGTAAAGTTTTGCAAGAAATCATCTAAATTTGTGTGAAGATGGGATTTTTAAAAATTTTAATTCTTCATTTTTTGCAATTTCATTCGTTCCCTGCAACTAGTAAAACATATACAATAGTATAACATACAAACAATGACATGGAAAAATCGACAGCGAAAAATGATCACAGCATCCAGCGATGGACTATTACATCAACATGTTCAGTGAAATGGGCTCCATCCTAGGAGACCGATGGCAGGTAGTGACGTTGTCGCGGAGCCACCGATGCTTCTCCTGGGAAGATATTAGGTAACGTGGTAGATGCCAGATTTTTGGCGAAAGTGCTCGGATGATGGAATTGTTTGAAACGGAAAGTTTTGTAGTGGCGTTAGGCTAAGTAACAAGAGAAACCTTTAGTTTGGTTTGGATGGTGTAATTTAAGACATAAAAAGGAGCGGTGATTGTTGTTCTGAGGAGTTATATTGGAGGGAATAGATTCGATTAAGATTGTAACGTTTGCAGGCCCGGACAGTTCAAATCCGTATGTACAAATGGGGTCCAGCATGGTAATGTAAAGTTATCTTGTGTTTGTCAGTGTGAGTTTAGATCGCCTGTAGAGTAGTCGTTTTAATACTATAAACCCTATGTTAGAGTCGTGACGCTTAGTCGTATATTATGAGGTAGAGTTCGAAGTATCGTGCATAGTTCGAAACATGGATGGGAACATTGTTGAGGTAAACTGGTGGGAACGGTTCGTTGTTTTGTGTGAATATTAAGGTGGCCATTCACGATCACTCCAAATGGAACCGCGCCAAGCCGTACAGCTCCATTTGGAGTGCCTGAATTTTGAGGGGACATTCACAACCGCTCCACAGCCTGTCGCTACGAATTACCAGTGAATTACCTTCTCAAAATGGATGACGATCTCTTGTGCTATTCTTAATTCGAATAGGAAATGGTTTAAGAAGTGGCTCCTGAACAAAAGCCGTAATACCCACATCAATTTGATGAAAGATCTTTCCCTTGAGCCCGCTGATTGGAGGGACTATTTAAGGATGGATGAAACGTCTTATTTATTCATTATATTTAGTGTTCTATTGACCAAATTACTTCTTTAAAGATTATTAAATCTTTTTTGTAAGGTTTTGGTTGAAATGAAAAAGCTAGTGCCACGAGCGGGATCTGAATCCATGGCCTTCGGCTAAATACGCCGCTTGCTCTACCACTTGAGTTATGGTGACTACCGCATCTCTCGTTGTATTTGTATCCTTTGTTTTGAAAACGTCGACCAACTGGTTGAGGATCGAATTTCTTTTATTTCTATCGGGGTAATATAATCATTGTCCACCACTTTCATAAACATGGTAAACTTTCATACAATTCAATCACCTCAACAATAAAATCTCGATTGGATGTCATTACCAATAAAGAATAAACGTTTTTGACTTTTTGAGAATGGACGGCGGAGATGTTTGCTCAGTGACAGAAAGACGGAGACTGCGCCAAAAAAACGCGAGTTTTCCCATTCACGACCAAGCCATCGCTCCAATATTCCAGCGTTCACGCCAGGTTTTCCCATTCAAGAACGCGCCATAGTGGAATGGCGCGATGGAGTTTGGACCGGTCGAATATTCGGTACAGCCGGGCACGCCAGTTCAGTTTTGCCATTGACGCGGTTTTTGGAACGGCGTCGCTCCGTTTGGACTGCTAGGAGCGATCGTGAATGGCCACCTTAATGTACTTTGAATCCCTATTGTCGGAGCCAGGATTCGAGGAAATGCTTGGATATTACGGGAAGCTGTGACGGGGGGATTGTCGTATCATCGGCAAAGGTGAGGGTACTGTTAGGTTGAGTAGGTTGGTCGAAGGTATAAATTGAACAAAGCAAACGTGCGAGGACCTCATGTGATACATCAGATAGAATAGGATATATAGGAGATAAGGAAGTTTTATGTAATACGTGGAATACGAATATAAAGAAACGATCGTTAACATAGGATCTTAGGATAAGGTAATAGATTGCTTGTGGTCTGTTCTTGAGTTTCCGCAATAGTACAGTGTGTTATCCTGTCAAAGGATTGGCGTATATCAAAGAATACACCGGGGCAATATTGCTTTAGCTCAAGGAAGAGGGAAATAACGTTTACTATGTGATATGCTTGTTGGACAGTCGAGTGGCAACTCAAAAAGCCGAATTGGTGATGAGGAATCGTGTTAATAGGAATTTCCTTGGACAGACGGATCAATAAGAGCTTTTACAATTCAATGGGCAAAAGGAGCTAGGAAGATGAATTTTAGGTTTTGGGATCGTCCTGACAGAAGACAATTTCCAACGGGTAGGGAAATGGTTGGGCGTAGGACAGTAGTAAGGTTTTGATAGGAGAGACTTGGTTGGACTAGGACTTGGTTCGTCAAGTCCATTAATGATTTTTTCAAAATGGTGAAGTTCTTGGATGTTTGGGTGGGGATTGAATAATGCAGACGTTTGTTAGTTGGGCTTTTTCCTGTTCGGATTTACCCCAGGATCCGTTAGTCCGTTGGAGGGGATGGGATGTGCTTTTTTATATTTAAGAATTTTTCTTATAGCATTTCATTGTAATAAATCTATCACGAATGGGACATCAAAATACAGATTCGCAGATGACCTAGAGTTTGGTGCAACAATGGGAGGTGTTTCTAGTTAACAGCCAAAAACCCAACTAACCAACAAATTCTAGAGAAAAAATAATGTGACCCTTTTAAATCGCTTGGATTCATGTGGGTGAAATTGCACTTCCTACATTCTTTGGCGCTTTCCTATCTTGGAGTTTACATTGAAGAACAAGATATTAAAACGATGGAGCAAAAGAGGCAAAGATGATGGAAGGTTAACATCATGCTATCGCTGGAATCTCAACGGTGTTGGGCATATACACCTCATTTGTAAAACCGTTAATATTTTATAGTTGTTTTATCATCTTTTACTGATCAGTAGACCTGGTGAGTTGTTTACCCTTTCATTTTTCCTTTCATAAATATCAATGACAGTATGCAGATTTCATCAGCAATATTGATTTTTGAAAAAAAAAATACTTTAAACATTTTAAAAACGTAATTCATGACCATAAACTCTTTTACTTAAACTAATTACTCTTCCTTGCTTCTCAACTGTCGAAATCGAATACAATTCAACGGATCTCTTCAACATTCTGTTTCAAGCTGCTAAGTACGACCGGCATAATACACCCGACGTTTTCAGAATGTCAACAACTGACCTCCATCGAGCTTTGGAATTTAAATGCTTTGCTAATGAATACCCGAAGGATATCTTCCGACGGGAGTGACCGGACGCGGACGTTGTACCCAGACGGAGTGCATTTTATCCACCCCGGGGCGGAAGGAGGTTGAACATATTTATTACCAGGAGGTATCGGTTTATTACTGTCTTAAACCCTCCATTTAAAAGATCGGAACCTTTTCATTAAAAGTATCTGTAACGGTAGAGTTTTTAATGGATATACTTTGTGAATTTATAGCTTAATGCTGGTTAAAAGGCCGGAAGGAAATGGACGGAATAGAAAGCAATGTGCTCCTGAAGATGTTGAACCCCTTGAGTTGCATTTAATTAGCCTTATTAAACATGGTATTCAATTTTGTTTTTTGTTTTTGAAGAGGGAACGTCGTTATATCCACAAATCTCCAGACTACACGGTGACCTACATAAGTTTATTAAGGAACCTTTAAGAACCTTGGAAAGTGCACGTTTCCCTATAAGCAGAAGCACTTTCTTCGGTGCCTCTTTGCGCACCGCTTGGTGTGAGGATTGTCTTGCCTATGTGGCTGTACCGTAACCGGGCTAGTGATTCACATTCACAAAGGCTATATCCCGAGGTCTCTGGTTCCTCCTGAGAAAGTTGTCATGTTTCTATCTCTACTTTGCCCCTCATCTTTAGATGAGGCCTGTAATTTTCATCAAATCCTGCTTGCTGAAAGAAGGGAGTTCGCCTTTCTTTTTGGAAAATTTATAGATCCCTTAGCTTTCCTCATATCTGGTGTTTTGTCTAGTGATTGAGTTTTTCTTTCTCGAGCAATTTTTCCAATTCAGACTTAAGCACACACTCCGGTGCACCTAGTTGTAGTTCTGGTTCCATGGGTGAGAAGGCTGCCCCTTTTTTGAATCCTTGATCAGCCTTTTCATATCTTTCTATACTTTCAAGTCCCGGAACCCACATTATGGTCATCTTATTGTGCTTTCCTAGGCCTTTATAGGTGCATGACTGCCTGAGAACATGTAAATCTGTGCACCTTTCATATTTTTCTTTATTACATTCAATGCACAACGTTATGTTGCATAGACCTCAGCTTGGAAAATTGTTGAGATTTGTGTGGTGATTAGTGACCGTTAATCGATATTTATTTAAAAATCGTGAGATGCGGTCTGGTGTGATGTAGGTTTCAGAAAAACATTTTCTTTATCGTGCCAACGTNATACAAAAATGTCTTTTCTATACCGACTTCCTTCCCCACCACTTCAAAATCCAACGTATATAAACACAAAATAGCAAAATCTCACTGGCACTCTCGACACGACACGCAAGAATGGAACAATTACACAGAAGACATATACTTTGAATAAGTAGAAATACTTTGATTGAATATAAAAAAAAAAATATTTTGCATTGTATAAATTCACTTTTCCACATCCTAAATGTATTTGTTAAATGTAAACAATGTTTGTAAATCCCAGACCCTGAAGATGATATCAATAAAGATCGCAACGTTGGCACGATAAAGAAAATGTTTTTCTGAAACCTACATCACACCAGACCGCATCTCACGATTTCTAAATAAAAATCGTTGATATTATCCAAGAGACTTTGCTAGGGTATAGTTCGTCCCTTTTCCACCTACTCCCAGTTCCATTTTCGATCCATTTTTATACCGTACAGGGCCGCTTCCTGAAACTTGGGGCTACTTTTGTTTTAAAGGTCTCTATTATCTATGCGTTTCCTAGATGGTACTAGCCGGTAGAGAGACCTATTTTCTTCAAATCTTGTCTGCTGAGAAAAAGGAAAACCTTCGCCTTTCTTTCTGAAAGAATGTTATCTTGCCAATCTGATTCTTTTGTTTGGTACTTAAGGTTTTTCTTTCTCAAGACGTTTTTCCAGCTCTAACTTTAGCTGTGCGCCTAGTTCTGGTTCGGCTCTTATGGGTGAGATACCTCTTTTTATCTGGTCGGTCAGTATGTTCGTTTCCTTCCATACTTTCCTTACCCAGCACCTCAAGATACACTTGTTGTGTTTTCCTAGTGCCATTAGGCAATTTAGGTACTCCCAGACTAGTTTCCAGCTAAGCTTACACATTTTATAGCCTTTATAGCTGTCTGACTGTTTAGTGTGGAAATCTGCGCATTTTTCATTTTGTTTCATTATCAATTCCTGTGCACCGGTTGGAAGATAATTGGAAGTCAAGGGGTTTTGCTTTTTTTATTCGAGCCTTTTCCCTCTCAACTTTCTGTTCCATATTTGATCCATCGAACCATATCATGACCCTTCTCGAAACTTAAGTTTGCCTATCTTCTAAAGACCATATCTGGTCTGCTATCCGGTGTATGTGTCTTCTTAGGCGGCTGTGCCTTGTCAGGAGCCCAACCAGTATCCTGGTTCTGTTGCTATTAGCTTCCAGGAATGCCTTTGCACTTACAAAGTAAATAGGAAGGATCTTTAAGATAATTTGCTTCCATAAAAAACGAAAATTTATTCAAATTTCATGCTATCTAAAGAAAATTTGGGTAAATAGTATTACAGCAGTTACAGTAATTACCTAGGCTTTATTTTAATGAGTGTCAAAGGTGGCAAAAACCAATATCTCAATTTTTATATTAATTATTTTAAAAAATATGAAACAATGAAATACTGCCATATGTATTTATGTAGTTTTAAATATTTCCTGTCTTTTATAATGCAAGTTAAGGGAGTTCTAGACACAATTTATGACAAATAACGCATAATCGAAAAATATTTTTTCACCTACCGTATCGACTTTCTCTACTGAAATTTGTAATTCAATAATTCCAATAACCGACTGTGAAATGGTGAAAAAGGAAGCCCAAATGAAGAAAGCTGTAGGTAAAAGGAACGACGGTCAAAAGGCGGGAATGGAATGGGTCGGAACCCCTCTCGTGTGAGGTGAAAAAGCTCAACTTTAACTAAAACGCTAGCCAGTTGATTTAATTCGGGCCATCTGCAACACGAACCCTCAAGAGATTTATACACCTGCAGAACATACATTTCAACAGGGGCACACAGTTAACAAGATACGCCGCCGACGGACGTTTTACCATGCTAATGAAGACATGATTGCCTACTTAACAATTAACGTCCGTACACTGCACGTTTTTCGAACGGGCCGCATCCATAGGAAAATTTAAAATTAGTCGTTCCATGTTTAAATTGACGATATGACTATTCTTTTCGAAACGACCGGTGACTGTTCTGAAAATTTCATTGACATTTTATAAAGAGGTTACTGAATCCACCAACATTTACACGATCCTACATCACCTAACAAGAAATACATACATTTAGGGTCAGTAAAAAATGCTTATGTAAGACAATTAAATTAGTAAATTATAGGTACCCCAAATGAATTACTATACAAATTATTAAAAAAGAAATATTTTCGTTTAATGAAATAACAAAATCTTTCTAGTGAATGTAATTTAAATTTTAAATTCACTAATTTCGTGGTCCTCTTGACCAATTAATATATTACAATTAATTAAGGTTTTTTAGTTGAGATGGCAAAAAGGAGGGAAAATTCAAAAGGTGGGGTTGAGATGGGAAGTTATTGACCGAGTGGATCGAGGTCACGATAGCTCAAGTGGTAGAGCAGCGGCTTATCTAGCCAAAGATCATGGGTTCGAATCCCGCCCGTGCCATTGACTTTTTTATCTCAACTAAAAAACCTTAATTAATTGTANTTGGAATATAAAAAATCGTATAAAATTCCAGTAAATGACAAATTTAGAGATATTTCTAATATCTCGTAAAATGCGGTTACATTTTTAAGTGATTTTATTCTTAATTTTAAAACTGTATAATCTTATGTGATGAGGACTTGCACAGTGAAAGTATATTCTCATCGTGATAAAAAATTATTTATTTATATAAAATGTATTTAGTGAATAATTAGTTTAAATTTATTCAAATATGTTTTGTAGAGGAAGAGAATAATTATCCTATTAATTACTGCAATGTACGTGAGGAACAATGTTTCTCTTATAAATCCGTTCTCATACTACGTATCCTTATATTGTACAATGTTACATTTCACAATTGTCAACACAATTTCTTGGTACATATTTATCAAGTGTAAATGAAATTGATCGGATTTTTAATTTAGCATAACTTCTTGTGATTTATGAGTCAATCATTTCTGGAATGAACGGTTTCTTCGGTAGATTCCGGTTATTCAGAAGCTAAATAGCTAAATTATTTTATTTCATTTTTTAAAGTGTAAAGTGATATTATACAAAACTATTGATTCTATGTTTTGAACGAGATAGTTTATTGCCCAATTTGAACGTCGACCTTGTTTTGTATGCCATTGCTGTCTTTAGAAGATTAAAATAATTTGGGTAAAGCAATTTAAAGAGAAAGACACATGGGGGAGAACTGGAATAGTGTGGAAATGCTAATCTGCTGAGCAATTTCCTCCTGATTACTTAATACTCATTATTCGAAGCCTACATTCACCTATAGTATTGACTCTTTTGTCCTTGTCAATTCGGCACAAAGACGAGGGGATTCTGTACAAAACAGTCTACAAATTCATAGCATTGGATTAAGAAGTGTCAGGTTGAATTTGAGTTGAACGTTTAAAGAAGAGTAGTCCCTGCCCCCCTAAATCGATAATTGGTTGTCATCTTCCACTATATCCATCCACCTGTTATGTTGCGATCTGTTAATAATTTATCAATATGCTTTAGCCCGTTCTAATCTTTTTAAGAGGGAGATAGATTTCTCAAAGGATAATTTTCGACTGGGTCGGTAGAAATGTCAAGTGGACGTCAAATTTGTAATTTACATAATTATTTTAATCAGCATGAACATTTTGATATAGATAAAAACGATATATCAAAATGGCGAAAGACGCCTGCGGACAAATCACACGATAGTCCCATTTAGATACTTGTTCGACTGCACTTGGCACCTTATTAGTCGTTTGTTTGGAACAAGGTGGGTGGCAACACAATTCTGCTTACAAAAGAATGATGCTCTTCTCGTAGGTTCGTAAGTAGAAAAGAAAAACGCACCAAGCTAGAAAGAGCAATCGAAGAATAGTATACTATTTTTCGGGACTTCCGCTTGGAAAGATAGTGTAAGGAAAGAGCAGTCAGAGGCTAGGGCACTACTTTGCGGGACTCCAGCTTCGAGATGATGGTTTAAGGAAAGAGCAGTCAAAGGCTATGGCACCACTTTGCGGGACTCCAGCTTCGAGATGATGGTTTAAAGAAAGAGTCCTTATCTGGCGCCACGTGGGGAGCCTCGTACAAAACGACACAAGTCTACTGCGAGTCTGTAATACTGTACGCGGCGCCGGCTTGGACTCGTGAGTTAAGGGTGAACGACTGGGCCGTGCTTGAGCAAGCCCAACGCGCAGCTCTGCTCACTGTTACCCAGGTATACAGGACGGTATCACGGTAGCTGTACAAGTTATTTCTGGCCGACCGCCTATCGACCTGAAAGCAAAAGCTCTTTGCGCTGTGGAAATAAAGAATGGACGCCCACCTTGCATCCCAGCCACGAGAGCGGAAGAAGTAGATGAGTGGATGGTGAGGGAATAGCAGCTGAGATGGGATGGCTCTTCTAAGGGTCGTCACACTTATCGGCTCTTGCCTAACATAGAAAGCCGACTAAAAATGAAGCATCTAGACGTCCCAGCTAGTGACAGGACGTGGAGACTTTGCCGCGAAGCTCTATTCCTTCAGACTCAAACCTAGCCCCATGTGTTAATGTGGAGAAGAAGAAACGGCGGAACATGTCTTGCTCAGTTGTGAAATCCACATCGTTCCTCGTGTACGCTGGCTCTTCGAGATAAATGAGCAGGCGGCGACCACGGCTGCCTTAAGAACAGCGATCAGCACTTTGGCGGGACTTAACGCGACACAAAAGGTGTGGAAAAGCGTTATGAGACACAAAGGATGGCCGACATAATACAGCAGTAGATAAGAAATCAGACAAGCCTATACCTCCTCCACCTGAAAATCCCGAGCGAGCCGCCTCTGCGAGGCCCATCCCGGACGCAGTAAACTAATCGGTGACAAAGAGCTCGCCAGATGGAGTAGAGATGCGACCGTCTAATAGACAAAGAAAGATCATAGCTTCCGTCTATAATACAAAAAGCTAAATAGCAGAGCATGCTAAGAAGCTGCAAAGAGCCAGATATGGCTTAGGAGCGGCAAAAACAAAAGGGACAGACGGTTTAAGGAAAGAGCAGTCAGAGGCTAGGACACTACTTTGTGGGACTTTCCCCATGATTAATAAAGGATCAATAGGAAGGGAGGAGTTTTTTTTAGGGAGGGATATCGTACGGATGATGGAGTATTTAGAAAAGACAGAGAAGTAAGTTGTGCTGTAATGATATACTTTGAGGTGTAGCATACGAAACGTTTGTAGCGAGAAAGCTCTGGGTGGTAGGAAGACATTTGTTGTTCAGATAAATTATAGTCGGACAAGTTTGTATGTGGTGTAAATTCAGATGTGGGATATTAATCGAATAAGTTTAATTTCTCTTCGTCGCGACCTCCAAACTAAAACAGCGAGTAGAGGCAAATCCATGAGATCCATAAAAAATTATTAGCATTCAGACTCTCCCTGCTTATAACCCTGCTGGCAACTGAAATTGCTACCGGAATCAAAGCGTCTATTTGAATGGTGAGAAAACCTACCAGGAAACACGAAAATCACAAGTAATTAAGGTTTTTATTTGAGATAAAAAAGTTGNATTTAATGATTTAAAATGAAGTATACTTCACTAAAGCTCTCCGTGGCCATTTCATTTGTGGTCGAGAATCCAATCCGATTACACGACATGTGAAAAAGGGCAAAAAGGAGGGGAAAATTCAAAAGGTGAGGTTGAGATGGGAAGTTAGTGTCCGAGTGGATCGAGGTCACGATAGCTCAAGTGGTAGAGTAGCGGCGTATCAAGATGAAGGTCGTGGGTTCGAATCCCGCTCGTGCCATCGACTTTTTTATCTCAACTAAAAAACCATAATTAATTTAAATTTTAACTTAAATTAACAAAATATTGATCAGTGGCTAATTTTTTTAGTTTATTAAGTCCGTGGAAACGATCAATGAGTCAAACAGAATTTATAAAGAATTGAATTGGGATTTGAAAAGTGAAAATTACATGATTAACCAATATTGTATGACCCTATTAATGATATGCGGTGGATTTTCAAAACCAGTGGTGATTTGCTCTAAACAAAAGTTTTCTCAGAGATCGACGCGTCATTTCTGTGATCTATTTAACATGTGACCACCTGTAACTGTGAGCACTTGTATAAGTTTTTGGGGCCTGCCCTATTTATTTATTTTTTATTTATTGATTTTTTTACGAGGGTTCGCAACAGAAGAGGTTATATCAAACCTCGGGGTGCCGGTGTTTTTGAAAAAAGACCATTTGTAAGTAGGTCGGGTTCGAATGCAGGGCCGCTGGATTCGAACCCGGGACCTTTACCTTACAGTGATGAGCGCCGTGTCAACGCCTAAACAGTTGCGGCCACCGACGCCCCCTACCTGCCCTATTGAATGGAATGAATTTCGTGTTTGCGTGTGTGTTAGAAAAATAGAAATTGTCCGAAGATGACGTGATAGAATGTTTCAATGGTTTTCGAAATTTTGCCTCCCTTGGGGATTATTGTAAATCTGCTTGGGAATGTCGGTATGAATTGGTCGGTGAA
This sequence comes from Cimex lectularius, assembly GCF_000648675.2. Taxonomy (NCBI): domain Eukaryota; kingdom Metazoa; phylum Arthropoda; class Insecta; order Hemiptera; family Cimicidae; genus Cimex; species Cimex lectularius. The sequence continues at coordinate 26,110 of NW_019394225.1, forward strand.
TTCAATCGTTAAGTTAAAAAAAAACTGAATTTTTACTTCACCGTGCATAATTTATGTAAGGTCTTGGTTGAGTATGTCGGGTTCGAATGCAGGGCCGCTGGATTCCATTAGGCAATTTAGGTACTCCCAGACTAGTTTCCAGCTAAGCTTACACATTTTATAGCCTTTATAGCTGTCTGACTGTTTAGTGTGGAAATCTGCGCATTTTTCATTTTGTTTCATTATCAATTCCTGTGCACCGGTTGGAAGATAATTGGAAGTCAAGGGGTTTTGCTTTTTTTATTCGAGCCTTTTCCCTCTCAA